>NC_054712.1:37533453-37620953 GCF_016097555.1 Gigantopelta aegis | reverse complement strand
AAAATGTGTTGAGTGCGTCATTAAATAAAACATTTCCAGTTACTGCGGATAGCATCAGACGTTTGATCGGTGGTTATAAAAAAAACCCCATCTCTCTCGATCGTTCCCTGCTTTCTCTATATTAATAAAATGACATCTCTTTTAATAAAAATAAGACGATATTAAAATACTATGGCTTCAGTGTGTCACGTTTTACATGTGTTGTGAAATTACTGAGTGAGACGCGACACGACATCGGAAGATAAATAAATGACCCACTTCATACAGTTGTAACACTGATACCTGAAACACGTTAGTTAATCTGGATTGAACAGTTTAATATGTCAGCCTGTTTCTTTTATTAGTTTTGAAATGGGAGAGGGGGAGGGTGGAGGGGGCAGGGTATACGTCAGTTGGTAAAACATTCGCTTGATATGTCTGGGTAGTAGGATCAAACCCCTCGGAGGATCCATAAAGGTTTTTTTCGCTCCAACCAGTGTATGTCAAAGGCCGCGGTATGCGTTGTTCTGTCACATCCTTTGCTGCTGAAAGCTATGTGTAAGAGATATAAAAATTTTAACATCCAAAAGCCGATGATTAATTCATCGATGTGTTCCAATGGTTTCAGTCAATCAAATGACCAGAATTTGATAAAGAGGTGTGTCTGTTGGGGGGTGGGTGGGTGGGGAGTCTGTTTACGGTGAGCTGTGGACAATGTGGAATAACACTTGAGAGAGAGAGAGAGAGAGAGAGAGAGAGAGAGAGAGAGAGAGAGAGAGAGAGAGAGAGAGAGAGAGAGAGAGAGAGAGAGAGAGACACCAAATTAATTAAATAATAAAACAAAAGTATCAACTTGAGCCACTAAATTTTTACGAGCCAGCATTGAACTTAAAGCACGACTGCTATATCACAGGCTGTGGTATGTGTTACCCTGTCTGCGGGATGGTGCATATAAAAGATAACTTCAACTCTAAGACTACATGTAAAAAGTATCAAATGTTTGACATCCAATAGCGATAATTAATAAATCAATGTGCTCTATTGTTGTCATTAAACGTTTGAACTTAAAGTTCGTTTTGTTTAATAGCCCCCCCCCCCCCCCCCCCCTCCCCACCACATTGATAAATAGTCTGATGATATCTTTTCTCTTATTTAGTTTCGTACTACCCTTCAGAAATGCTCCAAGTTATATAAAATTTCGGCTGAGCAGTCAATTTTGAATTGATCATTACCGTTTTATTCTGCCTTTCCTTTCAACAAGTGTTATTCCAAATTGTCCATAGCTCACCATAAACAGCACCCCCCCCCCCCCCCCCCCCCCCCCCCCCCCCACCCCATTTACCACTTTCGTACAAATTCTGGTCATTTGATTGACTGGCACTATTGGAACACATCGATTAATTAATCATCGGCTTTTGGGTGTTAACATCTTTATATTTCTTACACATCGCATTCAGCAGCAAAGGATCTGACAGAACAGCGCATACCGCGGCCTTTGACATACACTGGTTGGAAAGGGAAAAGCAACTTTATGGATCCTTCGATGGGGTTCGACTTTACTACCCAGACACCTCAAGCGCATGCTTTACTGACTGACATATATCCCCCCCCCCCCCCCCCCCCCCCCGTCCTCCTACCCTTTTCCAAACCTATAAAAGAAACAGACTGACATGGACATTCCTGAGTTTGCTGCATTGTAAGATATTTTCGACAAATAAAATATTTCTACGATTAAACTTACATATTAAATATATGTTCTTGTTTAGAATATCAGTGTCTGTATATTCAATGTGTTTCTGGTCGTCTCAATATTTGTAAGAAGCTCAAACTGGATTTTGTCTTCAAATCATTTCGTACGTACGAAAAATATTTTTAGGAAATAAAATCAAATTTAACCTAGTACAAATATTAGAACGATCAGAAACACGTTTAACATACAGACACTAATATTGTATGCAGCAAAATATATATGTAATTACAATCGTTAAAAAGTCTCTGTTAGTCGATAACATCTTAAAAATTGCAGCAAAGTCAGGAATGTCCCTTTAAACTGTTCAATCCAGAGTAGCTGACGTGTTTAAAGTATCAGTGTTACAACTGTATGAAGTGGGTCATTTATTTATCTTCAATGTCGTGTCGCGTCTCACTCAGTAATTTCACAACACATGTAAAACGTGTCACAATGAAGCCATAGTATTTCAATATCGTCTTATTTTTATTAAAAAAGATGTCATTTTTGTAATATAGAGAACGCAGGGAACGTCCGGAGAGAGATGTGTTTATGTGATAACCACCGATCAAACGTCTGATGTTATCCGCAGTTATGGACTTCAAAAGTGTATTTAAACAACGCCACACCGAATGTACGAACGTGCCCTGAGAAGTCTCATCAAGAAACTGTAAGTACAGCAAATTTGGTAAACTCTGGTTTAGTTTACGTGAAAATATATGTTTTCTTTCTCCAATGATAATCAGAAAATTAGTTCAGTTTTCTAACAAGAACACGTAACAACATTAAATAACTATTTTGAATGAACATATTTATTTAAAATATATTTGTACTTATCTAACTTTAATTTTATTATAAAGCCAGGCCATCGATTTTAAGTCATATTTACTAATAATGCCTATGTCCAGCTCAAAGTTAAAGTTTGTTTTAATTAACGACACCACTAAAAACATTGATTTATTAATCATCGGCTACTGCATGTCAAACATTTTGTAGCACTGACATGTAGTATTGTAAAGGAAACCCGCTATATATTTCCATTACTAGCACGGGATTTTTTTTTTATATGCACCATCCCACAGACAGGATAGTACATACCATGGCCTTTGATATACCATTCGTGGTGCACTGGCTGGAACGAGAAATAGCCCGATTGGCGATCGCTTTTACTCCTGAGCTATATACCCCCAACCCCATGAAAAGAAAAACAGCAAGTGCAAGTACTCTCTATATGTAAGAATTAACAAATGTTTGACATCCAACGGCCAACTCGTTCCAGCCATTGCTCCACAACTGGTACATCAAAGGTCGTGGTATGTGCTATCCTGTCTGTGGGATGGCGCATAATAAAGATCCCTTGCTACTAATGAAAAAAATGTAGCGGTTTCCTCTCTAAGAATATATGTCAAAATTACAAAATGTTTGACATCCAATAGCCGATGATTAATAAACCAATGTGCTCTAGTAGTGTCGTTAAACAAAACAAACTTAAGAATAATTTTTCTTTCATATATCATACATTATGATTTCTGTGGGGTTTTTTTTCAGCGGACAAGATGAATTGCTTTTTGATATGTCTCGTTTTGGCGGCGGTATTGACAGTCGTCACATCGCAAGTAAGAAAAACCTAGCCTTCCTTATATAATATACCAGGCGCCGTGCTTATAAAACTTAAAGTCTAGACTTTAATAAAGTACAGACTTTAACGTAATGCTATTTGAATGGCGTTGCCATGACATTAAAGTCTGAACTTATATAACTTTTAGAGACTAGACTCGAGACTAGCAGCGTGCAACACTAACGTCATGGCAACGCCATACAAATTGTATGCGTGCGACGTCATTAGAGCTTGAGGCTGGGCTCTAAAATTGTATGCGTGTGACGTCATTAGAGATTGAGGCTGGGTTCTAAAATTGTATGCGTGTGATGACGCCATTAGAGATTGAGGCTGGGCTCTAAAATTGTATGCGTGTGATGACGCCATTAGAGATTGAGGCTGGGCTCTAAACGTTTTATAAGCACTGGGCCAGTTGTTCTTTGAAAATGCTACCATTTTTTTCACACCCCAGACACTTGAATACACAATTAATTAGTTAGCAAGTTTGTCTTAATTCCAGCTAAAATATTCACTGGATACATGTTAAACAGATGTAAGAAAAAAATATTTCCTTAGACAACCCCCCAAAAAAACAAAAAAACAAAAAACAAAAAAACAAAAAAACAAACAAACCCCAACCCAACCCAACCCCACAATCAAAGAACCCTCACATTTTTGAAAATAATTACCCAAACAAACCTCACCCTGTTAAGTCCTGTTTTGATTGCAAGGCACGGCAATATAAAAGGTGAATGAAAAATATGTGATGGAGGTGGGGGTTGGGGTGTGCATGGCGGCCATGGTTACTCTCTGGATTCGTCTCACGACATATTTATTTTGACTGTGCCAAACTAAACGATGAGCCGCTAACTCCTAAAATATGCATGATTTATTTTGACGTAGCAGTATACCAAACTGAATCTGACAGGGTCTCACTGACCACTAACAATGTGTCACTAACTAACCCACTATTGTTAACAGGTAGCCTGTGGCCCAGTGGTAAAGTGCTCGCTTGATAAGCGGTCGGTCTAGGATGAGGGTGTTGAAGTCCAAAATGTCCCAACCGCCCAAGATGTACCGTTCAAAACATTATGTACCAAATCGGCCCAAAATGTCCCAACTGCTGTATATATGTATATATGTATGATTGTATGTATACTATGTATGTATGTATGTATGTATGTATGTATGTATGTATGTATTGATGTATGAATATCTATATATTGTATGTATGTCGAGGTTGACTGTTACATACATAGATATTAACGCACTGGCGCAGGGGATAATTAAATCCTTTCTGGCCTTACAAATTGTTCCATGCCGTTGCTGGGACTCGAACCTGTACATGGGGCCTACAATCTACGTGGTCGATCCCGCTTACGTGCATGTATGTATGTATGTACCGGTATGTATGTATGTATGTATGTATGATTATATGTATACTATGTATACTATGTATACTATGTATGTATGTATGTATGTATGTATGTATGTATGTATGTATGTATGTACGTATGTATGTTAAAGTTAAAGGGACATGCCCTAGTTTTAAACACTAAGGAATATTTTTTACTATTAGAGCCGTTTTTTGACAACTGAAATCATACTCTACTTAGATTTTATTGTTTAGATTATCAATTTCCGTACATTCGAAGTGTTTTTGGTCATCCTGGTGTACTTAATATCACAAAATGCATTTATTAATCAACGGCTATTGGATGTCATACATTTGGTAATTTTTACATTGGTAGAGAGAGATCTTTTATATGCACCATGTGTGTGCGGTAGTTGGCCGGACCTAAGTGCAAAACAATTCTTGCAAAGTACGGCATCATGTACATAAGTACAAAACAGGCAAACGATGAAAAAGAAAAAAACAGAAGAAGAAAAAACAAAGAGAAGCGATTAGAACGATAGGAAACTATTAAACAGGCCCTGCGTAGTATATTACAGATCGCTTATTTTTATCCGACGGAAATCTTACATTAGTTTTATTTTTATGATATTGCTTTTCGAACTGGCGGGTTCACTTAAATTAAGACGGTTCTTATTAGTTCCTCTAGTGCTAAAATAATCTAAATGAATATAAAAAAACCGAACTGTGGATTCATTAAATTATTGCACCAATATACCAAATTGCTTTCATAATAATTTGACTTCCTACTTATATTTCTGGTAAAGGGAGTAATGGCGACCGCGTGATTAAACATAAATTCAGCCAGTATCAAAGACGCGTTCTAGTTTTACTTATTGTGTCTAGTAATGTAATACTTATTGATTTCACACTAATGAGTTCCACATAGGACGAGACATACTCGAGACAACACAACGTCAATGAATACTCTTCAAAAAAGGTAGGGGAACCTGAAATATTAATGTTAGACCGAACATATGTTTTGACCACAGACATCCTACTAAAGAACATTCAGGTCTGTTTATCAGCACACCAAAACCTATTCCATAGTTTGCACATGCATCACGCAGTTGCCCCATACACATGCGTGGGGTGTCATTCTTGATTTTGACAATTTCCAGAAATTTCCATTAATCACTGTAAAACAGTATTTCTGTCAATCTTTTTCATTCTGTTGATCATACAGTTGTTATTGTTTTGTTTTTAGTCATTTTTATTGTTTGAATTTGTGATTCACTGATAAAAAACCGTCAACTTTCAAATTTCACTTCTGACCCCAATAGTCCTTCAACATCTTTGGTGGTCATAAAAGCAACTGAAATGCTGAACTAACGGTTGTAATGTTTACCCAGTTAATTCACTATTATCATATAACCATTCCCCACAGCTAATATACCTTACAATTTTGGCAATTGTAAATTCTTATTAGAGTTCCCCTACTTTTTTTTAAAGAGTATATATTACGTTGTGGTGAATATTTAGAAATTTGTTTTTCATTTGGTTACATTTCAGCTTATTTTCGTGCTTATATCCCATTAAGGTTCAAACACGCTGTCCCTAGCACACACCTCAGCTCTCTGGGCTGTCTGTCTAGGATAGCTGTTAGTGGTTAGTGAGAGAGAAGAGGGTGTAGTGGTTTTACACGTACCCATTGAGTCGTTAAAGGAACATTCCTGAATTTGCTGCAATGTTTAAGATGTTATCGACTAACAGAGACTTTTTAACGATTGTAATTATATATTAAATATATTTTTCTGCATAAAATATTTGTAGTTTTATATTAAACGTGTTTCTGATCGTTCTAATATTTGTACTATGTTAAGGGTGTATACTACCAAATCAAATCCCATAGACGACAATAGTAACATATGCGGCTAAAACTCCTACCTGCAACGTATCAACCGATATAAACGCCACGGATATAAATACTACCACCCCTTACACTTAAAGTGAATCAGAAAAAAATGGGGGTCAAGCTGCTCGTTTCTGAGATAACGGGTAGCGTCTATGACTACCCTAGTTTCGCACAAAATTTGAGTACTTTTTTTTACAGGTACCCCATACATGTTTCAAGCACAAGGCTACTTGACACATTGGTACTGGATGAAATAAAATTGAACATTTATTTTACCCAGATGAAACTATTATTTTTTACAACCAACACACTCACATTTATAACCAATCACAGGACTTGTGGTGTTCACTTCTCTATCAAAAATTGGGTGCACCTCGAACTTTGACCCAGCCGGAAGTTATTTGGTATAGTACTACCTTAAATTTTTCGTACATACGAAATTATTTGAAGACAAAGTTCAGTTTGGGCTTCTTACATATATTAAGACGACCAGAAACACATTGAATATAAAGACACTGATATTCTAAGCAAGAAAATATATTTAATATAGAAGTTTAATCGTAGAAATATTTTATTAGTCGGAAACATGTTTCAATGCAGCAAACTCAGGAATTCCCCTTTAAAACTCGCTCTGGGTGGGAACCGGTACTGGGCTGCGAACCCTTATGTCCGATGGCTTAACCACGACACCACCGAGGCCTGTTTTAGAAGATAACCATAAGGACTCGAGTTTTTCTATATATATATAACAAACGAAATCAACTCTGTATATACGTTTAGAATGTTAAACAGAAAGTGAATCCGCGTATGTTTATGAACTTAAAAAGAGTTTTCAGCCGTATCAAGACTTCCGTTTGTTCTAACACACATTCTTCTCTTTTATCATTTTTAAAACGCTATCTTATCTTAAAGGGACATTCCTGAGTTTGCTGTATTGTAAGATATTTTCGACTAATAAAATATTTCTACGGTTAAACTTACATATTAGTGAGACATTCCTGACTTTGCTGCAATTTTTAAGATGTTATCGACTAACAGAGAGTTTTTAACGGTTGTAATTACATATCAAATATATTTTTCTGCATAAAACATTAGTGGCTGTTTATGAAACGTATTTCTAATCGTTCTAATATTTGTCCTAGGTTAAATTGAATTTTATTTCCAAAAATATAATTTGTTTCGTACGTACGAAATTATTTGAAGACAAAATCCAGTTTGGGCTTGTTACAAATATTAAGACGACCAAAAACACATTGAATATACAGACACTGATATTCTAAACAAGAAAATATATTTAATATGTAAGTTTAATCGTAGAACTATTTTATTAGTCGGAAACATTTTACAATGCAGGAAACTCAGGAGTGTCCCTTTAAATATATTTTCTTGTTTAGAATATCAGTGTCTGCATATTCAATGTGTTTCTGATCGTCTTAATATTTGTTAGAAGCCCAAACTGGATTTCGTCTTCAAATAATTTCGTACATACGAAAACATATTTCTTTAGGAAGTAAAATGAATATTAACCTAGTACAAATATTAGAACGATCAGAAACACGTTTAATATACAGCCACTAATATTCTAAACTAGAAAATATATTTAATATGTAAGTTTAATCGTAGAACTATTTTATTAGTCGATAACATCTTAAAACCTTGCAGCAAACTCAGGAATGTCCCTTTAACATGTTTTAAATATAAAACATGTACAGATAAATACATTTGGAATGAACTTTGGCCAAATTATTTCAAATTTTGTTTTGTCGTAGCCCAGTGTTAAAGTGCTCACTTCATGAGCGGTCAGTGTGAAATCGATCCCCGTCGATAGGCCCATCCCCGTCGTTCCAGCCTGTGCTCCACGACTGGTATATCATAGGCCGCGGTATATGCTATTCTATCTGTGGAATGTTGCATATAAAACATCCCTGGCTGCTAATGGAAAAAATTTTTTACCGGGTTTCCTCTCTAATACTATATGTCAGAAATACAAAATGTTTGATATGCAATAGCCGATGATTAATACATTAATGTGCTCTAGTGGTGTCGTTAAACAAAACAAAAACTCCTTCTTTTCGAATTTCGAATTTCGCGTGCTCAGCTTATTCAAATTGTTATAGTTGGTTTTATACTTTCATTTTCATTTCCAGTGTCAATCTCGAGGTCAGTATTGTAAGCAAATGGGTAATCCCAAGTGTTGTGGGAACCTCGCCTGTCGACAGAATAGATGCCAGAGGCGAAACAACGGGGGAGGCGGCGGAATAGGAGGAGGGGTTGGTACTCTTTACCGCAGTGTTAAAACAGTTTTTCATTTAGTTAAGGGACCGGGCCGTTCGCAATTATCAAACGCCCTGTCGTCGACAGGACTCTCTTATTAATTTCACACTAACGAATGCCACATAGGACGAGTCATACTCTAGACAACACAACGTCAATGAATACTCTTCAAAAAAGGTAGGGGAACCTGAAATATTAATCTTAGACCGAACATATGTTTTGACCACAGACATCCTAGTAAAGAACATTCAGGTCTGTTTATCAGCACACCGAAACCTATTCCATAGTTTGCATATGCATCACGCAGTTGCCCCGTACAACGTCCGTGGGGTGTCATTCTTGATTTTGACAATTTCCAGGAATTTCCATTAATCACTGTGAAACATTATTTCTGTCAATATGTTTTTATTCTGTTGATCATACAGTTTTGTTTTTAATAATTTTTTATTGTTTGAATTTGCGATTCACTGATAAAAAAGCGTCAACTTTCAAATTTCACTTCTAACCCCAATCGTCCTTCAAGATCTTTAGTGGTCATAAAACCTACTGTAATGCTGAACTACCGGTTGTAATGTTTACCCATTTAATTCACTATTATCATATAACCATTCCCCACAGCTAATATACCTTACAATTTTGGCAATTGTAAATTCTTATTAGAGTTCCCCTACTGTTTTGAAGAGTATATATTACGTTGTGGTGAATATTTAGAAGATCTTTTTCATTTCATTACATTTCAGCTTATTTTCGTGCTTATATCCCATTAAAGTTCAAACACGTTGTCCTTGGCACACACCTCAGCTCTCTGGGCTGTCTGTCTAGGATAGCTGTTAGTGGTTAGTGAGAGAGAAGAGGGTGTAGTGGTCTTACACATACCCATTGAGTCGTTAAAACTCGCTCTGCATGGGAGCCGGTACTGGGCTGCGAACCCTGTACCTACCAGCCTTATGTCCGATGACTTAACCACGACACCACCGAGGCCTGTTTTAGAAGATAACCATAAGAACTCGAGTTTTTCTATATATAACAAACGAAATCAACTCTGTATATACGTTTAGAATGTTAAACAGAATGTGAATCTGCGCATGTTTATGAACTTAAAAAGAGTTTTCAGCCGTATCAAGACTTCCGTTTGTTCCAACACACATTCTTCTCTTTCATCATTTTTAAAACGCTATCTTATCTTAAAGGGACATTCCTGAGTTTGCTGCCTTGGAAGATGTTTTCGACTAATAAAATAATTCTACGGTTAATTTTCTTGTTTAGAATATCAGTTTCTGTATATTCAATGTGTTTCTGATCGTCTTAATATTTGTTAGAAGCCCAAACTGGATTTTGTCTTCAAATAATTTCGTACATACGAAAAAATATTTCGTTAGGAAGTAAAATGAATATTAACCTAGTATTAATATTAACCATGTTTATGAACTTAAAAAGAGTTTTCAGCCGTATCAAGACTTCCGTTTGTTCCAACACACATTCTTCTCTTTCATCATTTTTAAAACGTTATTTTATCTCAACATGTTTAAATATAAAACATTGTAAAAATAAATACATCTGGAATGACCTTTGGCCAAATTATTTCAATTTTTTTTTGTCGTTGGAGGGACGGGACGTAGCCCAGTGTTAAAGCGCTCGCTTCATGCGCGGTCAATGTGAAATCGATCCCCGTCGATAGGCCCATCACCTTCGTTCCAGCCTGTGCTCCACGATTGGTATATCATAGGCCGTGGTATGTGCTATTCTATCTGTGGAATGTTGCATATAAAACATCCCTAGCTGCTAATGGAATTTTTTTTTACCGGGTTTCCTCTCTAAGACTATATGTCAGAAATACAAAATGTTTGATATGCAATAGCCGATGGTTAATACATTAATGTACTCTAGTGGTGTCGTTAAACAAAACAAAAACTTCTTCTTTTCGAATTTCACTAACAGTGCTCCTCTGGAATACACTTCGCGTGCTCAGCTTATTCAAATTATTATAGTTGGTTTTATACTTTCATTTTCATTTCCAGTGTCAATCTCGAGGTCAGTATTGTAAGCAATTAGGATATCCCAAGTGTTGTGGGAACCTCGCCTGTCGACAGAATAGATGCCAGAGGCGAAACAACGGGGGAGGCGGCGGAATAGGAGGAGGGGTTGGTACTCTTTGCCGCAATGTTAAAACAGCTTTTCATTTAGTTAAGGGGCCGGGCCGTTCGCAATTATCAAAATCCCTGTCGTCGACAGGACTCTCTGGCGAAGTCAGAGGTTGTACCCACGATTGACGTGCAGTTCTCTGATGGAAGCATGCCAAAAATTACCCACACCCACCACACACTATTATCAAACATTTCAAACTCCTTTTTGGTACCCTCGACCCCCTACCAAAAAAAAAGCGAAAAAAAAAAGCGTGCATAATTATACGGATTGTGCCCCTAACCCCAGATACCGTTCCTAAAGTCCTGCATAATCATAATAGTGATCATATTCGTGCGGTTGCAGATATATTTCCCCTCCACCACCACCACCACTGCATCCTTTCGTTTCCCATCTTTGAATTCCATCTCATTTCTTCCCGATCTGATAACTCCTATCTTTCAACTTCTTTCGCTGTCCACCTCCACATCCCAGTCCTTGTCTCTCCAACCGCGATCTGATGGTGATGATGATCATTATTATGTCAGCTGATGATGATGTTGTTGTTAAAAATGATGATAATGATGACGGTTATGATGATGATGGTGATGATGATGCTGTTGTTAATGATGATGAAGATTATTGTCAGATGATGATGTTATTGTTAAAGATGATGATGATGATGATGATGATGATGATGATAGAGATGATAATGATGATTACAGATTGTAGAATATTTGAAAATTTTGACATATTACAGAAGTAAGATGTAGACGATCATTTTTTGGTCAAACAATTTTCAGTGCATCGGTCAAGGTAGGAAATGTAACAACAACGGACGTAGGTGTTGTAGCAATATGAGATGTCGACGAAATAGATGCGAGAGAAGAAATGGCGGAAATGGCGGTATTATTGGGGTGAGTTTTTATGTTAAAACATTTTCGATACCGGCTTCCATCCAGAGCGATTTAACGACTCTTTCTGTCTCTATCTCTGTCTCTCTCCCTCGTCTTTCTGTCTCTGTCTCTGTCTTATCTCTGTCTGTCTCTCTCTGTCTGTCTCTCTCTGTCTCTGTCTCTGTCTCTCTCTCTCTTCTCTCTCTCTCTCTCCCCCTCTCTCTCTCTCTCTCTCTCTCTCTCTCTCTCTCTCTCTCTCTCTCTCTCTCTCTCTCCCCTCTCTCTCTCCCTCTCTCTCCCCCCTCTCTCTCTCTCTCTCTCTCTCTCTCTCTCTCTCTCTCTCTCTCTCTCTCTGTCAGTCAATCTCTCATTATCTTTCTTTCGTTCTTTCTGGCTCCGTCTGTCACTCTGCCTCCCTTTGTTCCCGTCTCTTCTCTCCTCCCTCTCTCTTTGTCTGTCTCTTTGCTCCCCCCTCTCTCTCTGGCTCATTCATTCTTTCTTTTCTTTTTCTCTCTCTCACTCTGTCTGTCCTTTCCTTTCTCATTTCGTTCTTTCTTTCTTTCCCCTTCCCCCCCCCCCCCCCCCCCCCCCTTCTCTCTCAAATAATCGAAATGCAAGTTTAAAATATACAGGGTCGATTAACAAACATTTCATTCCTTTCTTTCTCCTTTGAACAAATCCTTAAAGGTAATTTGTTTATTTTTCACTTGACTAGAGCAATTGATTTGCATATGAAACATTTGGTAATCCTGATACATATTATTCGAGGAATAGTTTTCCATTAGCAACAAGAACCCTTTTCCCTTAGTCAAAAAGAAATAGCTATTGGATGTCAAACATTTGGTAATATTTATATACAGTTTTAGAGAGGAAACCTGCTACCTTTTTTCCATTAGTAGCAAAGGATATTTTATATGCACCATCCCATAGAGAGGATAGCAATACCACGGCTTTTAGTATATATGGGCTCACATCGATCCCACATCGACCGCTTTACTGGGCTACATCCCGCCCCTTCCCCTATCTAATTAAACGGTTTGTTGGTCCTCTGTCCGTCCGTCCGTTTGTCCCATGTATATAGTATTCCAGATGTTTCTTCACAATGCCTTGAGATATTGCAAATTTGTGTACAGATGTAACACGCACTGTTACAGATCAAGGTTGACTTTCATGGCGATTTACCCATTTCTGACAAGATTTATGGCCCTTGATACGGAAATTTGTTGGCCCCGGTAGGGGATATGTATTGCTTTAGGTTATACTAAACCAAATAACTTCCGGCTGGGTCACAGTTGGAGGTGCACGGAACTTTTGTTAGAGAAGTTAACACCACAAGTCTTGTGATTGGTTATAAATGTGAGTGTGTTAGTTGTAAAATAAAATTAGTTTCCTCTGGGCTAAAAATGTATGCAGTTTTATTTCATCTAGTACCACTGTGTCAAGTAGCTTTGTGCTTGAAACATGTATGGAGTACTTTTAACAAAAAGAAAGTACTAAAATTTTGTGCGAAACTAGGGGTGTTGTAAAAACATCTGGTTATACCGAAAATGAGCCATGAAAGGTACCATTTTCTTCAGTTAATACTTTGAGGTAGTGGTGGTAGTACTGATATTTATGGGTCATAGTTTGGTTAATATATTGCATATAGTGTTTTTAAACACAAACATTAACATGGTCGCCTATGGGATTTTATTTGGTATAGTACAACCTTTAGCAGTACTCTCAGAAATTCTGAAAGAATGCTTGTTATTTCAGTGTATCAGACGAGGTGAACGGTGTACACAAAACGGGATCAGAAGGTGTTGCAATGGACGTTGTCGACAGTATGGTCTATACAGCAAATGCAACTAGTTTTCCAAAAATGTCACGTGACTGACCAAACGAAAAGCTGAACGCAGACACGAGCGAACTTCATTCTGTTCTTCAAAAATCAGTGTAGAAGGAAATTCGTCATGAATCTTTTAATGCAAATAAATGATTAGCAGATTTACTCATATTTAGGTATTTTTGTGATTTTTAAACAGACCATCCTGAATTTGTTTGTTATTGTAAGATGTTTTCGACTACTAGAGCCTTTTTAACGACTAAAATATCAGACAGACACACACACACACACACATGTATATACACACACACACATATACACACACACATACATACAGAGAGAGAGACACACAGAGAGAGAGAGAGAGAGAGAGAGAGAGAGAGAGAGAGAGAGAGAGAGAGAGAGAGAGAGAGAGAGAGAGAGAGAGAGAGAGAGAGAGAGAGAGAGAGAGAGATATGTATGTTTTATTTAACGACGCACTCAACACATTTTATTTACGATTATATGGCATCGGGCATTTTCTTAAATTTACTAAAAAAGGAGCGGCTTATTCAAAGAGACTATCCAGCAAGAGTGATATATGAATGACATAGAGAGTTGGCCCCAAACGTCTTTCTCTCTTCCTGGATATTCTCTTCGAATAATATATATATATATATATATATATATATATATATATATATATATATATATACACATATCTCTCAATTTTCATGGCTGGCTGCTGTCTGTAGTTCTGCTTGTCCAACTGGGAAAGTAATTAAACTCTAGGTGGGTTAATTGTTAAAACAGTTGATGAAATCTTAAATGCCCCGATTCAATAAAGCCCGCGATTTAACAGAAAACAGTATACAGGAATATATGGTCATATGTTTTGTTTGAAATGTTTCCAGCAAAGCAGACCACCCAATTGTTTACCCTGAAGGTCTGTTGTAACAAATAAATAGCAAAACAAAAGTATGTTGTGCGGAGTCAGATCCATCCAAATTTCAAGCCCTTGGATCCCGGACTATTTTAATGCTTGCTTGTCATACCGCGTACGAACGAAAGAACAACCTTCGACGTCCTGGACTGGACTGGACTAATGATTAACGTGCACGTTCAGAGCAAGTTGTTGTAGCGCACGCCTGTCATCGGCACAGGTACCGGCCTTGGTCAGTTTCTCTGTCCAAGACAGGAAAGGTGGGGAGAGGGTGGAGGAGGGACCTCCTGCGCCGGAAAGTGCAAGGGAGCACCAGCAGCCCGACCGTGGTCGGTAGCATGGGGAGGGGGGTTTGGTACTATGGAATTTGGAATGTCCCGTAGGGTGTATACTACCAAATCAAATCCCATAGACGACAATAGTAACATATGCGGCTAAAACTCCTAACTGCAACGTATCAACCGACATAAACGCCACGGATATAAATACTACCACCCCTTACACTTAAAGTGAATCAGAAAAAAATGGGGGTCAAGCTGCTCGTTTCTGAGATAACGGGTAGCGTCTATGACTACCCTAGTTTCGCACAAAATTCGAGTACTTTTTTTTACAGGTACCCCATACATGTTTCAAGCACAAGGCTACTTGACACATTGGTACTAGATGAAATAAAATTGCACATTTATTTTACCCAGATGAAACTATTATTTTTTACAACCAACACACTCACATTTATAACCAATCACAGGACTTGTGGTGTTCACTTCTCTATCAAAAGTTGGGTGCACCTCGAACTTTGACACAGCCGGAAGTTATTTGGTATAGTACTACCCGTAGGATTAAGTTCAAAGAGAAAGGGTGCGCGTTTTCGATGAAGGAAGTTAGGCGCAATTTCGAACGGTAGATCTAATGGAAAGGGTAGGAGCTATGAGTAGGTTTAGATATTAGTAGGCCGAGAGTAGCTCAGCGGTTAAGACCTGGTCGGAGTTGGTCTCCCTAGGTTGCCCGTCGGGCCCTTAAAAGGGCCTGAACTGTTCAGTTTGTGGCATGACAACCCAGGGACTGGGACTGGGAACTCTATTTACGTGCCCATATCCAATAAAGGTTCAGGCACGCCTACCCCGGATCCAGTCACTGACATAGCCAGGGACTGGGACTGGGAACTCTATTTACGTGCCCATATCCAATATAGGTTCAGGCACGCCTACCCCGGATCCAGTCACTGACATAGCCAGGGACTGGGACTGGGAACTCTATTTACGTGCCCATATCCAATATAGGTTCAGGCACGCCTACCCCGGATCCAGTCACTGACATAGCCAGGGACTGGGACTGGGAACTCTATTTACGTGCCCATATCCAATATAGGTTCAGGCACACCTACCCCGGATCCAGTCACTGACATAGCCAGGGACTGGGACTGGGAACTCTATTTACGTGCCCATATCCAATATAGGTTCAGGCACGCCTACCCCGGATCCAGTCACTGACA
Organism: Gigantopelta aegis; assembly: GCF_016097555.1. NCBI lineage: Eukaryota > Metazoa > Mollusca > Gastropoda > Neomphalida > Peltospiridae > Gigantopelta > Gigantopelta aegis. The sequence continues at coordinate 37,604,849 of NC_054712.1, read as the reverse complement.
TAGCCAGTGAGTGGTTCCGGGGCAGGAAGGGGGTGGGGAGTAGGGAGTAGTTGAGATGCTGGGGGAGTTTTAGAAATTTTAATGGTAAAAGAAAGAAAAAAAAGGGGGGGGGGGTATATATACAATTAATATACTTAATTTCAAAGGAACAGTAGAAAGGAAAAAAAGAGTAATTATTTATGTTATGGATTTAAATATAAATTTAGTTGGTGCAGTTTTCAGTCGGGCTCATCTAAAAAAACTGAAAATTATTTTAATATATTTAATATAATTTACTTAAACATTATATTTATTTACTAAGTTAGAGCCCTGGAGGCTAGGGATTCGCAAAGGGGAAGGCATCGCGTCCAATCCGGTCGGCGTTCCAACAGGCGGGTAGCCCAAGTTAGCTGGTCCGGATTTCCATGGGACGGAAGTGCCGGGAAGTGGAGGCCTCCTAACAGGCATTCTACCGGTCGAAACCGCCTACGCCCTACTGGACCCAAAAACACCCTACCACGGCGCCCCCCCATCTCGACCACCCCAGAGTTATCCATACAGCAAGCGAGGGCGTAGAATGATGATGGTATAGGGAGGGAAGGGAGGGAATGATAGGAAGGAGGAATATTTTTTGATCGATCACAGAAGGAAGGTGAATTACTGAGATAATTTTCTTACTCTCTTTTTGATACTGTTTCTGATCAAGTATTTGCCAGAACAGTTGCTGACTGTTCCGTAGTTAAGTATCTATGGGAGGTATCCAAGTTGATTGTTTGTTAGATACTGGTTCAATGGTAACTACCATAACCGAGGATTTCTTCAACAACAACTTTGCCCCACTTGATATTGAGCTCCTTGTGAAACAAAGATGGCTCTCGCCCAAGGCTGTCAATGGACTGGATATTCCCAACTGTGAATATATTGAACTGGATATCGAAGCACTAGGCAAATTAGTTTCTGACAGAGGAATCTTGGTTGTGAACAGATACAAAGACCAAGCCACATGGCTATGAAGGGAGCAAGTACCATACATATTGGGGATGAACGTTATTAGCCAATGTGGAGAATTTCTGGCTGAAGACCTCGGTAAGAATTTCTTCAGGAAACTGACTAACAGGTCGGTACATCAAAGCTGGATAACAAGTCTACAGACTGCCAAACAAGCAAAAAGCGTCTTAGGTACAGTCAAAATTACTGGAGAGCACCCAGCCTGCATTCCAGCTGAGTCTGCTGCTGTAATTGAAAGAAATGCTTTATGTAACAACGCACTCAACACATTTTATTTACCGTTATATGGTGCTGTAATTGATGCTATCTATCAAACCGACAAGCACAATTCAGGTGGCTATGCTGTGGTGGAGCAAATGAAAGGTAAGTCGGGATATTTATCTGCGAATTCGATGGTTATAAACACTCTAGTTCGTGTTCAGAACGAACCGTTTCATGTTCGAGTTGTAAACTTAGGGTCTACAGCTATTTGGCTGAAATAATAAAAAAAAAAAAAAAAAAAAAAAAAAAACCCCCACCAAAAAACAACAACAACCCAACCCCCCCCCCAAACCCCCCACCACAAAAACACCAACAACAAACAACAACAACAACAACAAAAAAACACCAACAAACAAACCCCAACTAGACTGTGCATTTTGTCATCAGTGGCAAGGGTAGAAGAGTCTCAGTCAAAAAAACTGATTTAGAAAGACAGAAGAAGGAGAAGAGATTTAGTTAGAGCACATAGCAGTTTACACAGAGAGTTCAACAGGTCACAAAGATAGTTTGCCTGTTGATATCTCAAACTGTGATTGTTCTGATGAACAGAAGAAGTTGAAGATAATACTTAGCAAATACTCTAATGTATTTGCTAAAGATGACCTTGATTTGGGTTTTGCTGACTGAGTAAAACACCAAATACGTACAACTGATCACATACCAGTGTCACAACCGTACAGAAGAATTCCACCCAGTCAGTATGAGGAAGTCAAGGAGCACATCAAGAAACGTATAAAGCAAGATGTAGTTCGCCCCAGCCATAGCCCATATGCATCTCCTATTGTTATAGTGAGAAAATAGGACAACACGATACGGCTGTGTGTGGACTATAGGCGACTGAATGCTAAAACTAGGAAAGAGTGCTTTCCACTTCCTAAAACAGATGAGTCATTAGATGCTTTGCATGGAGCAAAACGGTTTACTACACTGGATATGGCCAGTGAATACAACCAGGTTGCAGTTGAGGATAAAGACAAAAACTTCATTCATCACTCCAATGGGTTTTAATACAACTGAATGCCTTTTGGTTTATCAAGGGCACTAGCCACATTTAAAAGATTCCTACAACATTGTTTAAGAGAGCAGATATTTCAGAGATTACTAGTCTTCTTGGATGCTATTGTAGTTTATGCAAGTTCATATGTTGAGCACATCCACAGAATAGAAGAGGTATTTAAAATTTTAAAACAACATGGGCTCAAACTGAAAACAAGCAAATGCTGTTTCCTTAGGAAAGAAGTGAAATATCTAGGACATGTGATATCTAGAGACGGGGTAGCTACAGATCCAGACAAAATAAAGGAGGCTGTTCTTGAGTGGGAAGTTGCAAAAACATCAAAAGACTTGATGTCTTTCTTGGGGTTTGCCAATTACTACAGACGGTATGTGAAAGGATTCTCACATATTGTTGGACCTTTGCATTCTTTGGTGAACAGGTTTCGAGACAAGAAGAAACACGTATGCTTAAAGGTTGCTTGGGATTAGAGTTGTCAAAACATTTTTGACACACTGAAGGGGAAGTTAACTTCAGCTCCAATGTTAGGGTACGCTGATTTCAGTGAACCTTTTATTGTGGAAACTGATGCACTGTCACATGGGCAGAATGGACAAAGGAAAGTGATTGCATATGCTAACCGGTGCGTAAGACCAACTCAGAAGAACATAAACAACTAGTTCCATGAAGGTAGAGTGTGTTGCTCTGAAAGAAAGAAAGAAATGTTTTATTTAACGACGCACTCAACACATTTTATTTACGGTTATATGGCGTCAGACATATGGTTAAGGACCAAACAGATTTTGAGAGGAAACACGCTGTCGCCACTTCATGGGCTACTCTTTCCGATTAGCAGCAAGGGATCTTTTATTTGCGCTTCCCACAGGCAGGATAACACAAACCATGGTCTTTGTTGAACCAGTTATGGATCACTGGTCGGTGCAAGTGGTTTACACCAACCTATTGAGCCTTGCGGAGCACTCACTGAGGGTTTGGAGTCGGTATCTGGATTAAAGATCCCATGCCTCGACTGGGATCCGAACCCAGTACCTACCAGCCTGTTGACGATGGCCTAACCACGATGCCACCGAGGTCGGTTTGTTGCTCTGAAATGGGCGGTAACTGAAACATTCAAGGATTATCTTCTTAGACATACATTTACCATATATACGGACAACAATCCACTAAATCATCTTGGTACTGCGACATTAGGAGCAATGGAGCAGAGATGGGTGTCTCAACTTGCAGCATTCGATTTTGATGTGAAATATCGCTCAGCACAACACAATAAGAATGCTGATGGTCTATCCAGGAAGGCATTTCACGGAATGACGTCTACATCAGTGGAAGCTGCTTTGAGAACTACTGCTGGTGGTACAGAATTTCCACAAACGATGAGACAAGCTACACATAGTAATTGAAGGGATGCCACACAAACAACTCTTACAGTTGAACAGTTTCATGAACTACAGAAGCCACAACATCATGTCCTAGCTACTCTTTAGAAGAGCTAGCGGAGATGCAGGCAAAAGACAAGTTAATAAGGATAGTGCTTCATTAAATGGTTAGAGGTAGGAAACCACGGAGGGCTGAGAGAAGGTTAGAAGAATCTGATGCGTTGACCTTAATCCGCCGATGGGACAGATTGTTTATTGAAAATAATGTGCTTTACAGAAAGGTAAAGGACCCCAACTTGGGAAATATGAAGCAGATAGTATTTCCAGGCGTGATGAAAGAGAACGTTCTGCATAGTCTACATAATCAGACAGGACACCAATGTTTTGAAAGAACCATGAGTCTTATTAGAAGACGATGCCACTGGCCTGGTATGCACAAAGATGTTGGAAAATGGTATAAAGAGTGTGAAACGTGTGCGGTGGCTAAACTGCCATAACCAAAAAATCAAACTACCTTTGAGACATCTTATTGCTACAAGACCTCTTGAAGTTGTAGCCATGGACTTCGTAGCGTTGGAACCATCTTCAAGTTGAAAAAAAAAAAAAAAAAAAATGTTTCAGTCGTAACAGATGTGTTTACCAAGTTCACTGTGGCTGTTCCTACAAAAGACCAGAAGGCTGTGACCACAGCAAAGTTACTAGTGTCTGAGTGGTTTCAGAGATACGGTGCACCAGAACGAATTGTCCGGTAGTGCCCAAAACATAAAAAGACACCCCCCCCCAAAAAAAAAAAAAAAAAAAAAAAAAAGAAAAAAAAAAGAAAAAAAAGAAACAAACCCAGAACGATATCACTCTGATCAAGGTAGAAACCTTGAATCAGAGGTAATAAGCAATGTATGTACCCTTTATGGAGTGAAAAAGAGTAGGACAACACCTTAAGGCTCAAGTCCGATGACTACACCACCGATTTTCCCTCGTTCCCGAGGTTACACAGTTACACCTTTTTTGTTTCGCGGGAGCTAGATCTAGCTAAAGCGATAGAAATGTGCTATTTAACGACGCACTGAACACATTTTATTTACGGTTATATGGCGTTAAACATATGACTGACAGCTAAAGCGATAGCGCGCTCGCCTGAGGTGCAGGGTTTGATGGATCGAATCCCCTTGGTGGACCCATTCTCTGATTGGGTTTTTACCCAGTCGCAATCAATGACCATAACTGATATACCAAAGGCCGTGGTATGTCCTGTTCTGTCTTTTGCATTTGAAAGATCCCTCGATGCTAATGGGAAAATGTAGCGTGTTTCCACTGACTAAATATTTGACTAAATATGACTAAATATTTGACTAAATATAACTAAATATTTGACATCCAATAGCCAATGATTAAAAAGTTAAAGTTTCTTTTGTTTAACGACACCACTGGAGCACATTGATTAATTAATCATCGGCTATTGGTAAACATTTGGTAATTCTGACACGTAGTCATCAGGAGAAACCCGTTACATGTTTCCATTAGCGGAAAGGGATCTTTTATATGCACTTTCCCACAGACAGGAAAACACATACCACGAGCTTTGTCCAGTTGTGGTACGCTGGTTAGAACGAGAAAACGCCCAATCTGCGGGTTGGAGGTGGGGGTGGGGGTGGGGCAGGGACCAACTGCCTTTCCAGCAAATCCCCAAATTCAGGGAAAAAACGATAGAGAATTCGAGCAATATGAGCTGGCCTAAAACGTTTTCAAGGAGTATTTTCATAATTCTCCCCACAATATTAGTTGTAATCTAAGTGCCAATACATACAGTGACTCGTTTGCAACTCTGTACAGCTGTTTGACATCTACTTCTAATATGAATTTAAAATAACAGTCCTGAGTTTACATCCATTGTAAAATGTTTCCGACCAATAGAGCCTTTTCGATGGCGTAAAATACAAATTAAATACATTTTCTTATTTAGAATATCAGTGTCTGTATTTACAAGGTGTTTGCTGTTGTCCTAATGCTTGCAGTAGCCCAAACCGGATATTACCTCCAAATAATTTCGTACGTACGGAAATAAATATATATCAAAAATTAAAGTAAAAACTGAGTTCTACAAACATTAGTATACGACCGCAAACACTTTTGATATACAGACGCTGGTATTCTGAACAAGACAATGTATTTCGTATGAAATAGTAGTCGCCATGCAACAAAGGTCTGTTATTGCAAACATCTTACAGTGGCTGCAAACTCAGGACAGTCCCTTTAGGTAGTACTAAACCAAATAACTACCCGCTGGGTCAAAGTTCGAGGTTCACCCAACTTTTGATAGAGAAGTAAACACCACAGGTCCTGTGATTGGTGATAAATGCGAGTATGTTGGTTGTAAAAAAATAGTTTCATCTGGGCAAAAAATGTATGCAGTTTTATTTCATCAAGTACCACTGTGTCAAAGTAGCCTTGTGCTTGAAACATGTAAAATACTCGAATTTTGTGCAGAACTAGGGTAGTCATAGACGCTACCCGTTATCTCAGAAATGAGCAGTTTGACCCCCAATTGTTTTCTGAGTCACTTTAAGGGTGATGGGAGGTAGTATTTATATCCCTGGCGTTTATGTCGATTGATACGCTGCGGTTACTATTTCGTCTCTTGGATTTGATTTGGTAATATATACCCTCTAATGTTGTTATCCAGATTCGGACATTTTCATTTAATTAGGACAAAGCAATCTGCCTGGCCATATATCCAACGTGTTTGCGATTAGAGTAACTCGACAGACAGGGATACATTTCTTGTGTGGTTGGAAATTAATCAATGCATTGCTGTGTTGTGTGTACATGGCAATTAAATAAGTATCTGACAGTAATCCCGTCTTTTTTTACTGATGTCTTTCTTTAACAGTATCACGCATATGCATGTAACACTGAGCGTAAAAAATACACGTTTTATATAAACCAAAGAGCTAATATTATTCACAACTCCACAGCAAATCGATATTACGCAGCCTAATAACACATAACAATTATTCGCCAAATCAGTGACGTATGCAGAAGACGGCAAATTGATTGAGAAAAATATCAGCCTTCAGCCATTGGTCGATAAAGAAATACCAGTCATCACCCATTGGTTGATAGCAAATGCACATTAACAATCATTGGTTGACCGCACAGGTGATGAGAAACGTAAACCAAGTCATCGATCGTTCCATCTTTGACAAACACCACGCGGATTTCTGTGGCAAATCAGTGTTTAAAAAGTTTGTTCTCTGGCAGGTTCCTTTGTTAAAATCGGTGTACCACGTGTTATAAACTAGTTACTTGGAAACAAAAGACGAAGAGAAACGAAACGAAAGGAAACAAAACGGAGAACAATGTAAATATTTCATAAACGGATCGCACTTGACCACAAAAAAAAGAAAGAACGAAAGAAAAGAAAGAGAAAAGAAAGAAAGAAAAAAAAGAAGAAAGAAACAAACCAAGAAAGAAAGAAAAAAAAAGCAAAGAAAAAAGAAGAGAATAAAGAAAAAAAATGTATTTTCCTAAATTTTGATAAAAAAAAATATATATCACACACACTCTTGTACGGTTTTCACAACTGTTTGGACTATTAAAATTGGCTAGAGTCTTTGTCTGAAAATGACGTCTAAAGACGATGGCCTGACGTCGCTGTTGTTTATCGGAGTTTTAGCCGTCATCTGCACCCTGTCTGTGTTATCCAACGTCCTCGTCATCGTCGTGACCGCGCTGAAGAGGACCATCAAGTCGTGCACCGACATCTTCATCATCAACCTCGCTGTTAGCGACCTCCTGTTGGCCGGACTGGCGTTGCCGCTGAAGCTGAACAACGCCGCCATGTCGTCCTACAAACACGGGTTCAGTGGCGGTGAGTATCTGTCTCTCTAGGTCAGGACCGGCCTCGGTGGCGTCGTGGTTAGGCCATCGGTCTACAGGCTGGTAGGTACTGGGTTCGGCATGGGATTTTTAATCCAGATACCGACTCCAAACCCTGAGTGAGTGATACTATTGTCGTCTATGGTATTGCATTTGGTAGTATACACCCTCTGGTAGTGTATCCCGAGGTGCAGAGTTTAAAATGTGTGGGGGTGGGTGGGGGTGAGGTGGGGTGGAGTGAGTGGTGTGTGCTCAAAGGGCCTGATCAAGAAATCGTTTTATTTTGTTCAGTGAGTAGTACAGAACTACGTTGTATTAATGTTAATCCCCCCCCCCCCCCCCAATGCAATTTATTTTCGCGTTTTGTTTTTGGTTCAGGTTCAAGCACGCTGTCCTGGACGCACACCTCAGCTATCTGGGCTATCTGCCCAGAACAGTGGGTTAGTTGTTAATTGTTAGTGAGCGAGAATAGGGTGTAGTGGCCTCACACCTACCCACTGAGTCGTTAAAACTCGTTCTGGAAGTGGGAGCCGGTATCTTACTGCGAACCCTGTACCTACCAGCTTTATGTCCGATGGCTTAACCACGACGCCACCGAGGCCGGTGAGGAATATTCAATTTTCAGTAATTTGAAATGTATGCAAATTTTGCAAAAGCTCTTTGTTGATTATGTTCTTTATTGATATAGGAAAAGTGATAAGTTATTCTGACATAAAAAATGATATTGAATTGCATGGAGTAATTAATAAAAAAAGTGGTATTCTACCCAACGCATATTGCATTAACCGTCTACGTAATCGAACGAGGTAATAATAGTGCTCTGGTGATTGAAATGATATATTAATATTGATATAGTCGTATTAACGAGCAGGTAGTCCGGTTTTCAGAAGTATAGTTAGCCCGAGTACTCTGCCGTTCGAGAGCTACAGGAAGAAACCCGACAGTACCCCTTTGCAATAATGGTCCGGTTAAGTACGTAGGTGCTGACGGGTTTCTTCATGTAGTGCGCGTATTAGTGATTAATATATCTCAAATATTTGTTATCAGCGACCTCCAAAATGATCATTGTAAAGGTATTTGACCTTCAAACATAGGGTTATTGTTGTATTAGGAAGGAAGGAACTATTTTATTTAACGACGCATTCAACACATTTTATTTACGGTTATATGGCGTCAGACATACGGTTAAGGACCACACAGATATTGAGAGAGGAAACCCGCTGTCGCCACTTTATGGGCTACTCTTTCCGATTCGCCGCAAGGGATCTTTTATATGCACCATCCCACATACAGGGTAGTACATACCACGGCCTTTGATATACCAGTCGTGGTGCACTGGCTGGAACGAGAAATAGCTCGAGCGGGCGCTGTACCACTGGGCTACGTCCCGCCCCTGTTGTATTAGAGCAGAAATCATTGCCTACCCGGTGGTTGGCAGCCATTCCAGTATTTTTGCCATACATTTACCTCTGACAACAGAGTCATCATAATCGTTTGAATTAAATATCCATCCAGCTCTCATATGACAGAAGAAGATGAAGAAGTTTGTTTTGTTTAACGACACCACTAGAGCACATTGGTAAATTGATCATCGGCTATTGGATGTCAAACGTTTGGTAATTCTGACTCGTAGTCAACAGAGGAAACCCGTTACATTTTTGCCTAATGCAGCAAGGGATCTTTTATATGCACCTTCCCACAGACAGGGAAGCACATACCACGGCCTTTTACCAGTTGTGGTGCACTGGGTGGAACGAGAGAAAAAAAAATAGTTTAACGGATTCACCTAGGTGGTTCGATCCTGCGACGCAAGCACGTCAGGCGAACGCTCATCCGACTGAGCTAAATGCCACCCCTCAAACGACAAAGTACTCGGGCTATACTAAGGTTTATTACCCCAGCAGGCACTCATAACGGGGAAAATAAAAATCATAATTGCCCACTGAGAAATTATCATGAATTGGTTTAAAAAAGAAAGAAAGAAGTGTTTTTTGTTTAACGACGCACTCAACACATTTTATTTACGGTTATATGGCGTCAGACATATGGTTCAGGACCACACAGATTTTGAGAGGAAACCCGCTGTCGCCACTACATGGGCTACTCTTCCGATTGGCAGCAAGGGATCTTTTATTTGCGCTTCCCACAGGCAGGATAGCACAAACCATGGCCTTTGTTGAACCAGTTATGGATCACTGGTCGGTGCAAGTGGTTTACACCTACCCATTGAGCCTTGCGGAGCACTCACTCAGGGTTTGGAGTCGGTATCTGGATGGAAAATCCCATGCCTCGACTGGGATCCGAACCCAGTACCTACCAGCCTGTAGACCGATGGCCTGCCACGACGCCACCGAGGCCGGTAAATTGGTTTAACGTACACTACTATTGGACGATTTGACGCCAACAAACCAATCACCTTATTGGTACTAAATATGACGTCATCACGATTTGGCAAAGCACACACAATAACATTCCGTAGTTTAAAGCGTTTGAGTTTACGTCTTTCTGGTTTCAGTGTTAAACTTGTAATAAAATTGTAGTTTAATGCAATTGATTATAGACTCGCTAAAACTCGTGACAAGTGAAAATTATTTCACTCGTGACATAAATTTGATAATAACTGATAACTCGTTTATTATCCTTTATATAGTTTACATAATAAGCACACTGGGACTTAAACTCTATCCTAACCGGACGCGAGCGATGCAAGCGATTATTTTATTGTCTATTGCCGCATCCTAACTGCACGCGGGCGACGCGACAGATTTATGACAATTGAAATCAATGATTTCTAAAATAATCGCTTGCGCAGCTCGCGTTCAGTTAGGATACAGCTTTATTTATTCTTCCGATATTCAGTTTGGAGGGTACCGACTGAGAGGGTTTAACCTCCGTGTTAAAAGATACCCGAATCACGGGACCGCCGAAAACTTGCAGTTTTGAGGGAATTCCGGTTTAGCAAGGGTCCGGCGTTGAGGGGTTTCACTGTGCATCGTAATGAAACTTCGTACATATTTGTACTTTGACTTTCCATATAGGCTACAGACACGATTAGCTTGTCCACAACACTTGCACCTGTTGTAGTACTTAATTGATGCCATACTTTGTTGCTATATTTAATAATATTATTTCAACAGGTATTTATTTTCCCATCTGAATAGGCAAAAAAAAAAGAAGAAAAAAAAGAGAAGAATTATTGTGCCTCTCCATAAGACGGGCCATGTTAACTGTATGAACAATTACAGAGGTGTATCACTAATGGATACTTTTGGGAATACACTAACTTCAGTACTTAATAACCGTTTGCAACGATTTGCAAAACCTTTTGAAAAGATTCCAGAATGCCAAGCAGGCTTTAGAAAATATTATTGTACAGCAGATACATTTTTTACGCTACAATGTTTAGTTCAGAAATATTTATAAATTTTTACCGATTATATTGTATATTTGTTGATTTCAGAAAAGCTTTTGACTCTATTAATAGGAAGTTACTCTGGCATTCTATTAGGAACTGTAATCCGCAAGCAGCATGGTGGTGTTGTTAAATGCAACATACTGTTAACCTTTCTGTAATTGTTACACACAGGCGACGTCAATCAATCAGTCAGTTAATCAACCATTTGACTCGTGCTTACATCCACCGAAGGTTCAAGCACGACTGTCTTGGACACATTCTCCGAGATTCCCCGGTGGATGTGTCCAAGACAGGGGGGTGGGTGGGGTAATAAGGCTATGGAATTTGCAATTTGAATTAGAACAGGCCTAAATATGAAATTAATTAGGTATGAATGGTTATATGACAATAGTGAATTAATTGGGGAAACATTACAACTGGTCGTTCAGTATTACAATAGGTTTTATGACCACCAAAGATCTTGAAGGACGATTGGGGTCGGAAGTGAAATTTGTATCAGTATTCTTTATCAAATTCAAACAATAAAAATGACTGAAAACAAAACAATAATAACTGTATGATCAACAGAATGAAAAAGATTGACAGAAATAATGTTCCACAATGATTAATGGACCTTCCCGGAAATGGTCAAAATCGAGAATGACATTTTTTCATTACAAACAAGGGATCTTTTATATGCACCATCCCACAGGCAGGATAGCACAAACCACGGTCTTTGATATTCCAGTCATGATGCACGGACTGGAACGAGAGATAGCCTAATCGGACCACTGACAGGCCGACCCCCCACATTAGGCGAGCACTTTACAACTGGCTACGTCTCGCCCCCTCAGGCTAGAGATTCAGTGAAGTAGAGGTACGGCCGCTACACCTGCTTCCCTCTCACTAACCGGGGGGGGGGGGGGGGTAACTCAGTGGGAAAGCGCCCGCTTGATGTGCGATCGGTTTGGGATCGATCCCCGTCGGTGGGCCCATTGGGTTATTTCTCGTTCCAGCCAGTGCACCACGACTGGTATATCAAAGACCGTGGTATGTGCTATCCTATCTGTGGGATGGTGCATATAAAAGATCCCTTGCTACTGATGAAAAAACCCATAGCTGGTTTCCTCTCCAAGACTACATGTCGAATTACCAAATGTTTGACATCCAATAGCCAATGATTAAATCAATTCGCTATAGTGGTGTCATTAAACGAAACAAATTTTTTAACTCACTAACCACTAACCCACCCACTGTCCTGAACAGAGAGCTTAGATGGCTAATGCGTAGAACAGTGTGCTTCAAACTTAATTTATGCAGAAAAATATATTTGATATGTAATTACAATCGTTAAAAAGTCTCTGTTAGTCGATAACATCTTAAAAATTGCAGCAAACTCGGGAATGTCCCTTTAATGCTGTGAACTATTTCTACTATACAACTGGGGGTCCGTCCATTAACCACACTTGATTTATCTGTACATGACAGGCGCTCTAAGTACTAAAGTATCCAAATACATGTCTTTGGTATCTGTTTCACGCAGAAAATTAAATTAAGGCGAGAGATGGGCCATGTTAAGGACAAAGGGAAATGATTTTATGTACTCGTGTATGCCGAATTAATTTTTTTCCCACTGGTCGTATATGTACGTAAATCCACGATTACAGATTGTCCGAAAAAAAAAGAGTTTTGTTTAACGACACCACTAGAGCACATTGATTTATTAATCATCGGCTATTGGATGTCAAACATTAATAATTTTGACATATAGTCTTAGAGAGGAAACCCGCTATATTTTTCCATTAGTAGTAAGGGATATTTTATATGCACTATCCCACAGACAGGATAGCTCATACCACGGTCTTTGATATACCAGTCGTGGTGCACTGTTGGGAACGAGAAATAGTCCAATGGGCTCACCGCCGGGGACCGACCGCGCATCAGGCGAGCGATTTACCACTACGTTCCGCTCCGAAGCAGAACTAATTTTCTTTCATTGTAAGATCTTTCCGACTTACAGAATATTTTAACGACTAAGATTACATATTAAATATAGTTTCTTGTTTAGAATATCAGAACCGGCCTCGGTGGCGTCGTGGTTAGGCCATCGGTCAACAGGCTGGTAGGTACTGTGTTCGGATCCCAGTCCAGGCATGTGATTTTTAATCCAGATACCGACTCCAAACCCCGAGTGAGTGCTCCGCAAGGCTCCGTGGGTAGGTGTAAACCACTTGCACCGACCAGTGATTCATAACTGGTTCAACAAAGGCCATGGTTTGTGCTATCCTGCCTGTGGGAAGCGCAAATAAAAGATCCCTTGCTGCTAATCGGAAAGAGTAGCCCATGAAGTGGCGACAGCGGGTTTCCTCTGAAAATCTATGTGGTCCTTAACCATATGTCTGACGCCATATAACCGTAAATAAAATGTGTTGAGTGCCAATGATTCATCACATACGAAAAAATATATGTTAAGAAATAAAAGTTTGACCTAGTACAAACACTAAGACGACCAAAACTACATTTAATATAGAGTCACTGATATATTATGCAGAGAAATGCATTTAATATATATCCCCCCTATTTCAGTTCAAAGACAAAGGCAAAGGATAATTATATCATAGATTTCAATATTGTAATATCATTTCCAATGGGTTTCGAAAGTACTATCGATCGTGAATTTGAGGAATTTTGATTGTTTGGTTAAAGACACCTGAACACATTTTAAAACGATATATATATATATATATATATATATATATATATATATATATGAGATGCAAGTGTCTTTTAAAGGGATCTAAAACGTATGTATTTGCCTAGGGAAATGACATACTATAAATTAGTTACATATCGTCTAAAGGTTATGGCACGCCCATCCTGTGAATGCGTTCTGGAGCCAATTTCCCAGTAAAATTACATCGTTACGACAGATAGATAACTGTAAGGACGAAATTAATATTAATTATATTTACTTCAAAGTATATAACTAATATTATAGTCCTGTTCAATTGTTTAGACCATAAGTGTTTTGAAAATGTTACGTTTAATTCCTATTCAATCCTTGGTTTCTTTACATTTGCATGAAAACAAACACACACCCCAACACGTTTTATATACGATTCATCATCTAAAATGCACGAAGTTGACTTATTTCTCTATGTTTTGAATGTAGGTTCTTTCTCTTATAAATAACTAAGGCTATTTGCATAGCAATATATTTAAGCTACGAGGCTACGTGAAGGTCATTATAGCTTGCTTCATTGAATCAAGGTTATGAATGTTTTGGAATGTAAAATGTGTACCAGCTTTGTTTAACCTTTTCTTTAAACACATACGTAAAAATACATGTAACCATTCCATGTACATGCAGTATATTGAATCAATTTTGGCAATACCTTATTTATTTGAATTTTATTTTATAAATTATATATTTACATACCGTATCTAACCTAACACAATTGGGGAGTAGTAACAAACAAAAATCAGCTTACACAAGGTCGGGGTATTCAACAGTATATCAAGATGAGACGTGGGTGAACGTTAACCATACAACATCCCATCACTGGACAGATATCCATTCGGGCACAAGCACCGCCAATAACCTGCTCAAAATTAGACGCTACTCATCCAGTTCCTAAACTCTGTTCGATGACTGATAAATATGAACCGATAGATGGTTACGAAGCTAAAAAAACATAGACTGAGACTACCATGGTGAGATGAATCATGAAGAACAGCTTATGCCTTCTTTACCATAGCCTTCTGTCATCGTCATGGATAATATAAGCTATCACAACAAAATAACTGACATAACACGAAAATGGGCAGAATTTTGAAAATAGCAATTAGTAAAAATGTTAATAAAAAAAAGAAAAAAAAGAAAAAGGTTACAATCCAAAAATAAAAAGAATTGACTGCTCGTCCGAATGTTTATATAATTTGGAGCATTTTAGAAGGACAGTCCAAAATTAAATAAGAGAGGATCGGACTATTTAATAATATTTAAAAAAAAGAAGTAATTTCGACATAAAATTTTGAACGCAGATCTAAAAGTCCGATCGATATGTCCACGCGAGTGGCCTCGTTAAGGCCGTTTGGGTGCACAGCTTAAAGGGACGAGATGGCTTGCATCCCGTCAAGAAAATCCCTAGATTGACAGTCGATAGACGTTGAAGGTGTAGTGCTGTGCTAAAATACAGATCTTGAGAAGCCGGATCCGTCTGAACGGGAGAGAGTATCAGACTAGGGTATAGTCCAGTCGTCATGGTTTGGTATAGTGGTGCGGACGGGCCCGACTCCGGAGGATACGAGATGGTATCACTATAAAGCAAGGTAAAGTCTAGAAAAAGAGTAGTAGGGGCCGACCCCGCTTCCTATTTCTTCTTAGAGTGGGGCGGTCAATCTTCCAGTGCTGCTAGGACAGGCTCGGACATGTAGAGACTAAATGCGAACAACCGTGGCGTTCTGCAGAATGGCCGTCATACGAGTCACGAAAAAAAACAAGTCGACAGTCAGACAGAGAAATGACGCGGAGGCAAGGAATCTCGCTAAAAAAGAATCCAACCTGGTGGTGCAGGCTGTCGAAACGAGAAGCGTTCCAGCGTTCAATCAGTTCCAATGGCCGCATACATCCCAGTACAAAACTTCATTTCGCTGACAAAAACAACAAAATGAAGGACCCCCAAGTCGAGCACACGAAAGCACGTGCAGTGTGCACACGCGAAACAAACACGTCTTACCGCGTGGAGCTCCAGACTGGGAATGCGTGGGTGTAAGGTAGGACAGAGGGCCACGCCTCCACCAATCGCGGGTATACACTATTCTGGCCACGTGTGTGTGCAATATGTCACAATGGACATCACGAGATTAAGACCTCACCCAAACCCCCCTCACTAAAAGGGAACGTGGCCGTATGCTGAACACTTTCCCGTGCATTTGTAAATAATAAATAGTATATAGTAACAGTCATAATGTATCAACCTATCTTATAGTTACTTTACAGTGTTTTATCGCGAATAGCACCCAAACTTATATATTTTTGTATCAGTACACTACATTAATAACATAGCAGGCGCGGATCTAGACGGTTTTTTTTAATATCGGGGGCCCAAAACCCGTTGTTGCTTTTGAACAGGTGGATGGGATAATATATATTGTTTGACAAAAATAGAGGAGGGCGTGTCACCTTGACTCCCCGCCTGAATCCGCGCCTGAATTGGTTATTGATTTATGTTTCCAAATTGATTCTTAAATATAGGTCATACTACAATATATTCCACTAGGAATGTGGAAAAGAACATTAGTTTGAAATACACTACAGAGTGATGCTTTTGTTATGCAAATAGACTTAGTTATTTATAGAAGAAAGAACCTGCATTCAAAACATACAGAGATTTTTGTAAAATGGAAATAAATCAACTTCGTGCATTTTAGATGATGAATTGTATATGAAATATGTCGGGGTTTGGGTTTGTTTTCACGTGTATGATAAGAAAAAGTGTGGAATAGGAATTAAACGTAACATTTGCAAAAAACTTAAGGTCTACACCATTGAACAGGACAGGTCTATAGTAATATTAGTAAGAATAGAATTGTGATTTAGTCGTAGATTTACGTTTACGTGTAAAATTAGATTTACGATGTTTTGTAAAAATTGGTTTGTTATATACCTATAACACGCACTCATTTAGTGCTTGGCGGGATCCAGTCGAGTCGATGAAGTGCTCGCCTAAGGCTCTTGGGGTCATAGGATCTACTCCTCATAGCAAACATATTGCCTCCCCCATCCCAAACAGTGCCACATAACTAGGATCTCAAGAACCGTGGTTTGTGCTGTCCTTTTTTTCTGGAAAAGTGCATATAAAAGTATTTTATGCTGCTAAATGGAAAAATATATAGCATGTTTCCTCTGAACACTGTGTCTAAATTACCAAATGTTTGACATCCAATAGCCAGTGCTATCTATTGATGCCATTAAACAAAATTACCTTTTTCCCTTTAGGACAAATTTGTGTGTATATAATTAATGTTGCGTCATACGAAGAAACAAATCGAGAGACAACCTGTAATTAACTGGGTGTTTTTTTTCACTTTATTTTTTATTTTTATAAAACATGTTTAAAAAATGACGACATACATAAATACATTTCCTTGTTTAAAAGGTCAGTGTCTGTTTATATAATGTGTTTGTTGTTATCCTAATGTCTATAGTAGTTCAAATGGTATTTTACCTTCAAATAAATTCGTACGCAAGAAAACATTTATATTGGGAAGTAAAAGCAAAATGAAATTTGAGCTATTATAAACGTTAGGACAACCCGACGAAACACATTCGATATACACACACTAACATTCCAAATAATAAACTGTATTCAAGATGTAACTTTAGTGGATAGAAACATTTATTATTTGGTAATATGTTACACTGGTTGCAAACTCAGGATAGATCCTATAATAAAGTATAGTAGTAAATGTATCTTTTAGAAAACAACAACAGCAGCAGCATCAACATCAGCATCAACAACAACAACAACAACAACCCCAAAACATCCCCAAACCCTCCCACACCACAACCACTATCAACAACACCGCAGCAAAAAGAACACCCCCCCCCACACACAACAACAACCCAACCAATCGTGTTATATTTTTATTTGGTGTGTTAAGAGAGAGAGAGAGAGAGAGAGAGAGAGAGAGAGAGAGAGAGAGAGAGAGAGAGAGAGAGAGAGAGAGAGAGAGAGAGAGAGAGAGAGAGAGAGAGAGAGAGAGAGAGAGAGAGAGAGAGAGAGAGAGAGAGAGAGAGAGAGAGAGAGAGAGAGAGAGAGAGAGAGAGAGAGAGAGAGTACCTTTTAACATGCCCCTATACCACTAAGGTTTCGGGCATGTCCATCCCGGGGCCGGCCTCTGGATAGCCAGTGGTCTGGCCGGGGACAGAATACTAATTGGTAATTTAGAAATTTAAATCAAAATGGAGAATAGGATGGTGTGCTGAAATTCTTGGGATCATAGTAAGAAATAACAACGACATAAAAAGGGATTCAGATAAACGGTAAGGAATTTAAAATATCGCCACTTGCCGATGATAAAACATTACCATTAGATTGGTATGAAAAATCTCTTACAAAATCCATGGAAAGATTACGCTATTTTACAAATATCCCAGTTCTAAAAGTTAATATAGATAAAACAAATATAATAAGATTAGGCAAGGATAGAAATGATCATAGAAAAATGTGTCCAAAACATAAGTTAAACTTAATGAACGACTGAATTTACAGTTCTTGGTGTGCGATTCTCTATTAATATCTATCAAATACAAGAAATAAAATAACGCTAAGCTAACAGAAGTTAAAAAGTTGAACAATGGTAAAAACGTTCTTAAGCAACAGTAGGGAAAATTGCCGTAATTAAAAGACTGACTTTATCCAAATTTGTTTAATGATTGTCCTCTTGTAGGTAATAGTCAGACACTTAGTACTAATATAAATAACAACAACCCAAACAACACCCACTTAAAACTCCCCCCAAACCCCCCACAAAACCCCCAAATAAACAGCAACAATAACTCAACCCTCACGAAGGAAACACCACTAACATCCCCCAACCCCCCAAAAACCCCGAACAAAACCCCCCCAACCAAACAAACAAAAAAACACAAAGAAAACCCCCCACAAAAAAACCCGAAACCAAAACTACATCAAGAACAGCAACTACAGCAGTAGCAGCAGCAAAATATACCAATATGCTTTATCGTATACAACTTAAAGGTCCTATGTCAGTGTTTAAACAACAATATTTCGTTATTTTCACATTTATTTGCAATAAATAACTACACATTAATCGATCACATAACTCTAGAATAATAATTTCTAAAAGTCTTGTACTGGACAACAAGATGGGTTTCCCCAATAATTGGTGGCTAAATATAGCATTCCCACCATCTTTATTTCTTTTGTTAGTTGACCGCAAATAATTCTGGGAAACTTAGTGTGTTGAATGTGTACTCATAAAACAGTGACGTCACTAATTTTAATGCATGTGACATACTCTCAAGATTTCCCCAAGTAAATGGAATTATTTGGTTATACTTTTTTTTATAGACATATAACTGAAATATTTCTGGTGGGAGCCACCATTATTGCAACTTTGACATAGCACCTTTAAATTAATAAATAATTCCTAAACAAATTTATCTTTTGTGACTAATGATCAACTATTTTTGAAACTCCGCTAATGGATATTCGTGGTAAACCTAAATAAAGAAAATAAAGAGAGAAAGAGAGAGAGAAAAAAAGAGAGAAAGTAATGAAAAGGAAAAGGAATTGGTTCACGCTATAACAACTCTTGAAAAGACGTAAATTTATAAAGCTGATAAAACAGATTAGAAACTGATTGACAAGAGAAAAAGGTTTAAAAGCTCTGCGAAGTCACAGCATGAAAGAAGTGCATGTTTCATTTCGCACTCGTTAGATACACGAATGTGAATTACAAAAATAAAAAAATAATAAAAAAATGATAAAACAAATAAATCCTAGCATATGTTTAATAAATTAATGTGCGCTAGTGGTGTCGTTAAACAAAACGCACTTTATTACAGGTTTAGAATCATTTAGGTCGCGTTGGTCAATCTTAATGCTGCTTCGAAGTGAGAAGTCCATAATCAATACGTCGCAGCAGTAGTAGCAGTAACAACAACAACAACAAAGTATATTTGTAATGAAATCTGTGTTAAACAACCAAGCCGAGGGATTTTAAAACGTGGCTGTTTAATACAGAACATTTTGACTGGTATCATCGTTAATGTTTTGTTTTGTTTAACGACACCACTAGAGCACATTGATTTATTAATCATCGGCTATTGGATGTCAAACATTTGTTCATTTGGACATATAATCTTAGAGAGGAAACCCGCAAAATTTCCCCATTAGTAGCAAGGAATCTTTTACATGCACTATCCCACATATAGAATAGCACATACCACGATCTTTGATATACTAGTCATGGTGCAATGGGTGGAACGAGAAATAGCCCACAGGGCCCACTCGATCCCAGACCGACCGCGCATCAAGCGAGCGCTTTACCAGTGGACAGCGGTAAGATCGTGTTCTGTTCTATCACATTCATCTAATGCTAGCGTCAGACTACCAACTGTCAGCACAAAATTGGCCAACCTTCTGCTGTGACGATTTCTACGACTGTCCAGTTGCGCTCTTACAACTCGATTCCTGTCGCATAACCCATTCACATAACCCAGTGGTTGTTAATCTGAGCGCACCTGCCGTTAAGTTGGGAGTTGGGGACATTACAACGCAACCGTCGGCCAACTCCGTCGTAACAGTTGACGGTCTCATCCTAGCATAACATTAGGCGCAAAACATTTTTAGCGAGAGACCGCGGTCACTTGCCTTCCTAAACAAAGCTAACAGAGCACTTGACAAAAACACTGACATTGCAAATTTACGAAGTAGTCATGAATAATGTACTAGCATGCAATGACTACAGTCTAAGTGACTCTGAGCTATGTTACAGTATAGTATCCATATCTGTGGCTCTAAGACATATTTCCCCACGGGGAACTGAACAGATTGTAAACTATAACAACCCATTTTGGAATTAATATAAAAACACTTTTACAAAAAGCAATAAAAAATATATATATATAATACGCAAGAAATTTTTATATTAATAATGTGTAATCGTTCTGATAATTTTCTGTTTTAATCTGCACTGCCGATATTTTACCTGATGCCGCACTTCGCATATATCTTTTTGCGCTCAGGTCCTATAATCTACCGTACACATATCATGTTGTATAATATATAGTGAGTACAAAGATGGATTCTATAAACACAACACCACCATCTTTGTGACCTAACATAGAAATTGCTATATATATATATTTCTTTTGTTAGTTGACTGCAAATAATTCTGGGAAAACCTAGTGTGTTGAATATGTACTCATAAAACAATGACGTCACTAATTAATGCATGTGACACATTCTCACGATTTCCCCATGTAAATGGAATTATTTGGTTATACTTTTTAAATATTTTAGACATATAACTGAAATATTTCTGGTGGGAGCCATCATTATTGCAACTTTGACATAGCACCTTTAAATTAATAGACAATAATTCCTAAACAAATTTATCTTTTGTGACTAATGATCAATTAATTTTTGAAACTCCGCTAATGGATATTCGTGGTAAACCTAAATAAAGAAAATAAAGAGAGAAAGAGAGAGAGAAAAAAAAGAGAGAAAGTAATGAAAAAGAAAAGGAATTGGTTCATGCTATAACAACTCTTGAAAAGACGTAAATTTAGAAAGTGGATAAAAAACATTAGAAACTGATTGACAAGAGAAAAAGGTTTAAAAGCACTGCGAAGTCACAACATGAAAGAAGTGCATGTTTCATTTCGCACTCGTTAGATACATGAATGTGAATTACAAAAACCAACAATAAAAAAGAAAAAAAAAGAAAAAAAAGAAAGAAATCCTGGCATATGTTTTAAAAAATCAATGTGCGCTAGTGGTGTCGTTAAACAAAACTCACTTTATTACTTAATGCTGCTCCGAAGTGAGAAGTCCATAATCAATACGTCGCAGCAGTAGTAGCAGTAGCAACAACAACAACAACAACAACAACAACAACAAAGTATATTTGTAATGAAACCTATGTTAAACAACCATGACGAGGGATTTTAAAACGTGGCTGTTTAATACAGAACATTTTGACTGGTATCATCGTTAATGTTTTGTTTTGTTTAACGACACCACTAGAGCACATTGATTTATTAATCATCGGCTATTGGATGTCAATTCTTTTTTCATTTGGACATATAGTCTTAGAGAGGAAACCCGCAACATTTTTCCATTAGTAGCAAGGAATCTTTTATATGCAGCAAGGAATCGTTTATATGCACTATACCACATATAGGATAGCACATACCACGGTCTTTGATATACTAGTCATGGTGCAATGGGTGGAACGAGAAATAGCCCACAGGGCACACTCATGGGGATCGATCCCAGATCGACCGCGCATCAAGCGAGCACTTTTACCAGTGGACAGCGGTAAGATCGTGTTCTGTTATATCACATTCATCTAATGCTAGTGTCAGACTACCAACTATCAGCACAAAGTTGGCCAACCTTCTGCTGTGACGATTTCTACGACTGTCCAGTTGCGCTCTTAAACTCGATTCCTGTCGCATAACCCATTCACATAACCCAGTGGTTGTTAATCTGAGCGCACCTGCCGTTAAGTTGGGAGTTGGGGACATTACAACGCAACCGTCGGCCAACTCCGTCGTAACAGTTGATGGTCTCATCCTAGCATAACATTAGGCGCAAAACATTTTTAGCGAGAGACCGCGGTCACTTGCCTTCCTGAACAAATCTAACAGAGCACTTGACAAAAACACTGACGTTGCAAATTCACGACGTAGTCATGAATAATGTACTAGCATGTAATGACTACAGTCTAAGTGACTCTGAGCTATGTTACAGTATAGTATCCATATCTGTGGCTCCAAGACATATTTCCCAACGGGGAACTGAACAGATTGTAAACTATAACAACCCATTTTGGAATTAATACAAAAACACTTTTATAAAATGCAATAAATAATTTAAAAAAAAAGTATAATATATACGCAAGAAATTTTTATATTAATAATGTATAATCGTTCTGATCACTTTCTCTGTTTTAATATGCACTGCCGATATCTTACCCGATGCCGCACTTCGCAATATCATGTTACATAGTTGTATATAATACATAGTGAGTACAACGATGGATTCTATAAACAACGCCACCATCGTTGTGACCTAACATAGGAATTGCTATATACACGGGGTCCGTGCATATAGCCTCAGTTAATGAGGGCTGGCTATCTACTCGACGGTCGTATTTTTTTAATTTTTAATTATTATTATTTTTTTTTTTTTTGGGGGGGGGGGGGGGGGCAGACCTCAGTGTAAGGCCAACACACCTCATGTAAATTTTCCCGTTTTGAGTACGGGCTACATCTAGAAATTAAACAATATGTTTTCATATCGGCTGAGGCCGGGCTCTTGGACATCTTTTTTATGTGCAAGCCTAACGAGGTTATTAAATATTTATATACATCTCTCAATATTACTGATGCCTCTCTCAATATTGCTGATACAAGGAAGGAATTATGGACCAATCCATTATGTGAAGGATGTCATTACAACAGGGTATACTATTAATAAACTAATTATGTGTCAATTTGCACTGTTAATCCAATTGCTATTTTACACACCGGCATTAATCAATGACTATTTCCTGTAGTACATGCGCCACGAATTATTCCAAATTCCGTCAACACGTGCACTAATATTTGCTTATTGACTTAGCTGGCCAATTTTTTATATCTCTTCAAATGTCACAGCGAACGAGTGCCATTTGCGTTTTCAACTCCATCTATCTGTTATCATCTTTACAATACTCAATCCAACAAGCAAGCAAGTAAGCAAGTACACAAGCAATTAAACAAGCAAGTCAAAACGCATGCAAGTGAGCAAGCAAGGCAACAAGCAAAGCAACAAGTAAGCAAGCAAGTAAGCAAGTAGGCAAGCAAGGTAATACACAAGGCAAACAAAAAGTAAGCACGCAAGTAAAGCGCGCAAGTAAGCACGCAAGTAAAGCGCGCAAGTAAGCACGCAAGTAAAACGCGTAAGTAAAGCAAGCTAGTAAGCAAGCAAGTAAAGCAAGCTAGTAAGCAAGCAAGTAAAGCAAGCAAGTAAAGCAAGAAAGTAAAACTAGCAAGTAACCAAGCAAGTAAAGCAAGCAAGTGAAGCAAGCAAGTAAGCAAGTGAAGCAAGCAAGTAAAGCAAGCAAGTAAGCAAGTAAAGCAAGTAAGTAATCAATTAAATAAGCAAGCAAGTAAAGCAAGCAAGTAAAGCAAGAAAGTAAAACTAGCAAGTAACCAAGCAAGTAAAGCAAGCAAGTGAAGCAAGTAAGCAAGCAAGTGAAGCAAGCAAGTAAAGCAAGCAAGTAAGCAAGTAAAGCAAGTAAGTAATCAATTAAATAAGCAAGCAAGTAAAGCAAGCAAGTAAGCAAGTAAAGCAAGTAAGTAATCAATTAAATAAGCAAGCAAGTAAAGCAAGCAAGTAAGCAAGTAAAGCAAGTAAGTAATCAATTAAATAAGCAAGCAAGTAAAGCAAGCAAGTAAAGTAAGCAAGCAAGTAAGCACGCAAGCAAGCAATCACGCCAGTAAGCACGCAAGTCTGTGTAGTTACGGTGCTTGTAAATATTGTACACAATGTATATATAGAATGCTATACGTGTTTTCGCTAGATATCATTTTTACGAAACAAGTGAACTTCCCAAGGTATCTGACCGAACGAAAGTGAGGTCAGATACCTTGGGAAGTTCACGAATTTCGTAAAAATTATGTCTAGCGAAAACGAGTGCGGTATTTTATTTATTACCTACCTTCAAACAATTGAATATTTGTCATAAAAAATAGAAATTCCTGCATTTCGAATATTTTTATAATAATAAAACAATATTTAAACAACCCCAAAAAACAAAAACAAACAAAACAAAAAACCCCCAACAAAACAACAACCAACCAACCGAAGAAAGAGACAAAACCAACACCAAATAAAACAAAAACAAATTATTTTTACCTGGGCCCGTACTTATGGTAACTTCCGAGTCTGGGCCCATATTTTCGAAGCCATCTTAGCGCTACGAAATCGTAAAACCGTCGTAGGTTGTGACGTCACTACAGCACACGCCATAGTGACGTCATAGCTTACGATGATTTTACGATTTCGTAGGCTAAGATAGCTTCGAAAATATGAGCCCTGGGGCCCTATTTTCGAAGCCATCTTAGCGCTACGAAATCGTAAAACCGTCGTAGGTTGTGACGTTACTACAGCGCACGCCATAGTGACGTCATAGCTTACGATGATTTCACGATTTCGTAGGCTAAGATAGCTTCGAAAATATGGGCCCTGGATTCAAATGTTTAATGACGTCACAATGTGTATAGCGTTGTCATAATGTTAACGTCTCAGATTCTGTTAGAGTCATGGGTCTAGACTCTAATATTGTATAAGCACTGGGCCTGATACCGTGTTGTATCAATTTTGTGAATGGATAGACTCGGGGTAGGATCTACCTGAGTGGTTGCGCAGCAGCCACCACCCCCCACCCGCAAAAAAAAAAAAAAAAATCACAACAACAAAAAACAACAAACAAACCTCCCCCCCAAAAAAACAACAAACAAACAAAAAAACAACAAAAAAACTATGCCCCACTATGTGCAAAATAGAGTTTGTTTTCTTTAATGACACCACTAGAGCACATTGATTTATTAATCATCGGCTATTGGATGTCAAACATTTGGTAATTTTGACATATAGTCTTAGTCTAAGACTTAGAGAGGAAACCCGCTACATCTAGCAAGGCAGCTTTTATATACACCATCCATAAACAGGGTAGCACATACCACGGCCTTTGATATACCAGTCGTGGTGCACTGGCTGGAACGAGAAATAGCCTAATAATGACCAATGAAAATGAAATAGCATTCGCTCTGGCCAAATACTGCTATATTGGCTCTTGATGTAAGAACATGTTATCTTAACAATATTGTTTGACAGTGCGACAGGCATAAATGTTTATTTAACAGTTTTATTTCTTACATATTATCAATATATTGTAAAACAATATGCTTTAACACCATATACCTTTTGTTTATCCCATCTCTTGGCAATAATAATTATATTATGTTATGCTATGTTATGCTATGCGATGCGATACGATGCGATGCGATGCGATGCGATGGCATGTAATGTTATGTAATGTTATGTTATGTTATGTTATAACTAATCCCTTGATGCTTTTCCGGTAGGCGTATCCCGTGTGATGGTAGCGGGTTTCCTTTCTCTTAATCTCTAGACCTCTGGAGGACACCCCCTCAAAAAAACACACAACCCCACCACCCCACCCCAGCCCCACACGTTGCACACAGATTTTGCCGATGCAACCTAATTATATTAATGCCCTGTATAAAAGACCACTTCTAGTAATAAGCCGACTTTGTATTAATAATAACCTGTATTCGCTTAAATTTTTAATGTTATCTACTACCAGAATAATAACCTGGTACATTGTTACAACTCCTGTTGTAATCCCAACCCCTATTGCGTATTGACTAATGCTGAAATATTCAGTTGTCGGTTATTATTTCAGACGGAGAGAAAAACTCGCGAACGAACGTTAAAAACAATAACCACATATCTGTCAATCATCTGTCCGTTAGTCTGTCGGTCTGTGACTAAAAATAAAACCGAATAAAATGTCATTATTGAAATAAATGTCAAACATGTCAGCGGCATTGCTGTGTAATTCAGGCTTCTTTATTTTTACGCATTATCTTCAATACTCTTGTCTTAATTAAGAATATTCTGTACAAATAAATCGAACTCTTGGAAGTGTGTAAAGTTCCAGATCGCAACAGTACCGTTTGCATGTAAAAATAGTTTGTTTTCTTTAACACCACTACAGCAAATTGATTTACTAATTAGGAGATAACCATATGGAGTTTTTAGATTTGCGGGTGTATTTGATCCCGCAAATGTTATTTTTGACAGAAGGCGTTAACCTGAGGTTAACAACGAAACATCAAATAGACAATAACACCCGCAAATCTAAAATCTCAATATGGTTATGTCCATTGTAAACTGAATCGTTTTACTACGGAACTAACTGTATATTTGGTATTTCTTGAAAAAAAAACCTGGCTATAATCTAACTGAAGACCCTTGCATCATCAACTTCGCCTGTTCCAATTGTTAATGACGTTATTTGAGAGAGAGAGAGAGAGAGAGAGAGAGAGAGAGAGAGAGAGAGAGAGAGAGAGAGAGAGAGAGAGAGAGAGAGAGAGAGAGAGAGAGAGAGATAAGAAAGAGAGAGAGACACACACACACACATACACAGATAGAGAGAGAAGAAGGAGAGAGAAACACACACAGAGAGAGAGAGAGAGAGAGAGAGAGAGAGAGAGAGAGAGAGAGAGAGAGAGAGAGAGAGAGAGCGAGAGAGAGAGAGAGAGAGAGAGAGAGAGAGAGAGAGAGAGGGGGAGAGCAAAACACAACAGTAGCAGTACTAATAACAAATGCCTATCCTCATAAAAGACCCCACACACTATTTTTATGTGTAATTTAGGGAACAATCGGCTCAGAAATAAATAACTTGTAGTAAACATCATAGTACGAGAATGACGTTCCCTGATGGAAAGAACTAGAACACAATCTCTTTTCTAAAAATAATGTTCTATTTCTCCCATCCACAGGCAACATTACCTGTAAGATGACCATATCTAGAAGAATCTCTTTCGTAAAAACAATATTGTTTCACCTTTTCTCCCTCCACAGGTAACATAGGCTGCAAGATCGTCATGACTAGACCAAACCCTTCAATAAAAGTAATGTCTCATGTTCGTCCTCCACAGGTAACATAGGCTGCACGATCATCGTATCTAGGATAGTAATCTTTCATAATAGTAATGTCTCATTTTCTCCCTCCACAGGTAACATAGGCTACAAGATCGTCATGTCTAGACCAAACCCTTCAATAAAAGTAATCTCATGTTCGTCCTCCACAGGTAACATAGGCTGCACGATCATCGTATCTAGGATAGTAATCTTTCATAATAGTAATGTCTCATTTTCTCCCTCCACAGGTAACATAGACTGCAAGATCGTCATGTCTAGACCAAACCCTTCAATAAAAGTAATGTCTCATTTTCTCCCTCCACAGATAACATAGGCTACAAGATCGTCATGACTAGACCAAAAGTAGTCTCATGTTCTCCCTCTACAGATAACATAGGCTACAAGATCATCATGGCTAGACCAAACCCTTCAATAAAAGTAATGTCTCATTTTCTCCCACTACAGATAACATAGGCTACAAGATCATCATGGCTAGACCAAACCCTTCAATAAAAGTAATGTCTCATTTTCCCCCTCCACAGGTAACATTGTCTGCAAAATCATCATATCTAGGATAGTAATCTTTCATAAAAGTAATGTCTCATTTCCCCCTCCACAGGTAACATTGTCTGCAAAATCATCATATCTAGGATAGTAATCTTTCATAAAAGTCATGTCTCATTTCACCCCTCCACAGGTAACATTGGCTGCAAGATCATCATGTCTGGCCCTCTCTTGACCATCACGTGCTCGATAACGACGATGGTGGTGATGTCGTTCGACCGCCACGTGGCCATCGTGTATCAGAAGATCCTCACACAGATGCAGGCCGTCTTGCTGGTGGGGCTGGTGTGGATGATAAGCATGGCGATGACCGGACCCCAGATCTACGAGTACAGCACGTACCACAAGTTCGACGCAGACGACAACGAGACGGAGGTCGCGTGCGGCTCGCACGGGATCGAGGAGAACTTTGAACTGATCTACGCCTCGTGCGTGGTGGCGTTGTGCTACTTCCTGCCACTGGCACTCATCATCATCAACTACGTCAGAGTCGTGGCGTTTCTGAAGAAGGTCACGCGAGAGTCGAGCATGGGTCAGAGCGTCACGTCCGTCGTCTCCAAGGCGACCGTCAATGTGCTGCGCATGCTCATAACGGTCACGGCGGTGTTCGCGCTGTTGTGGCTGCCCTTCTTTGTACTATTCACTATGGAGGTAAGTCAAGTGTTTCGAAACACACATTCACATACACACGCACGCACACACACACACACGCACGCACGCACACAGAAACGCACACAGACACAGACACGGACACGGACACAGACACAGACACACACAGACACGCACGCACAGACACACACACAGACACACACACACACATACACACACATACACAGACACGCACGCACAGACACACACACACAGACACACACACAGACACACACACACACACACATACACACACAGACACAGGCACAGACACACACACACATACACAGACACGGACACAGACACAGACACACAGACACGGACACAGACACAGACACGCACGCACATACACACACGCATATACACACACAGAAACAGACACGCACGCACAGACACACACACAGACACACACACACATACATACACACACATACACAGACACACACACAGACACACACACACACACACACACACACACACACACACAGACACGGACACGGACACAGACATACAGACACGGGCACAGACACGGACACAGACACAGACACGCACGCACAGACACACACACAGACATACACACACGCACGCACGCACGCACACACACACGCACACACACACAGACACAGACTCACACAGACACACACACAGACTCACACAGACACACACGCACACACACACACACACACACACCCCACGTACATGATCGGACTTCATAGTTAACACTAACAAACCAAGGGGGCGGGATTTAACTCAGACGGTAGATTGCTCGCCCGAGGTGGTAAGGTCGTAGGATCGAACCTCTTCGGCGGAGCTTATGTTTTCCCCTACCCTAGCAGGTGCCCCACTACTGGTATATCAAAGGGAGAGGTACGTAGTATGTACTATCCTGTCTGTAGGAAAGTGCATATAACTAAGTACCTGCTTATATGTCTGTCTTTGGCGGCTTCATCCTGTCTGCTTTCTGCCCTCCTGTATGCTTGTCTACCTGGTGTGAACAGAAGTTAACTTGTTTGCACTGTCTACGGAATAAACTGACATTTGCATAACATAGTGAATATATTATAACTAAATGGTTGGGTACAATAATATGCATAAGTACCACAAAAAACACAACAACAACAAAAATAAAAACACAACCCCCACCCCCCACCCCCCAAACCCCATACATAAACCCCCCACCCCCACCCCCCAAACATACACAGATTATGTCAGATGAATTAATGGTATTGTAGTATATCCACCCGCATTAATGTAACTGATGTTGTTTTTCATTTGTCAGGCATAAATAAAAATAAATAAACAAATTACACAGAATATCAGTCAGATAATTTGATAGTATTATAGTATATATACCCACTCGCATTAGGCTTACTGTAACCGTTGCTGTTTTCCAGGAAATAACGGGCACCGACGACTCTACAGCTGCGGGCGGCACATCGAACGTTCTGAAGCAGCTGTTTGTGGCCCTCAGCACGACCTCCAACCCAGTGCTGTACTTAATCTTCAGCAGGGAATACCGCCACGGCCTGATCAACATCCTGCAGTGTAAGAACGCCGTCGTTCCGTCCAACTTCTCCAGCCATGCTCCAGCCAGGTCCACAACTCAAGTGAGCTACATTGATAGAGACGAAACTGTGAAAAACTGACAATTGTAGGATACTAGACAAAGATAAGGACACATGACAACACACAGGCACACACCATATTGTGATAACACAAAACTATATACATAGACGCATATACAACACACATGATATTATATACAGCACATAAAATAACACACATATATACACACTCTGTCTGTCTTTATATCCGTCTGTCTGTCTGTCTCTCAAACAGAAAAAAAACTGCCTATCTGTACTCTGTCTGTCCGTCTGTCTGTCTGACTGTCTGTCTGTCTCTCTTTGTCTGTCTGGTTCTTTCTCTCTCTGTCTATCTGTCTGTATGTCTGTCTGTCTGTCTCTCTCTCTCTCCTCAAACACACACACACACACATCTCTCTCTCTCTCTCTCTCTCTCTCTCTCTCTCTCTCTCTCTCTCTCTCTCTCTCTCTCTCTCTCTCTCTCTCTCTCTCTCTCTCTCTCTCTCTCTCAAACACACACACACACACATAGCTCTCTCTCTCTCTCTATCTCTCCTCTCTCTCTCTCTCTCTCCAGCACAGCAGGATGGCTCCAACTCTTCTCTCTCTCTCTCTCTCTCTCTCTCTCTCTCTCTCACACACACACACACACACACACACTCAAACGCACCGGCTACGGAGGTGTGATTAAGCCATCGAACTTAAAGACTGGTTGGTACTTGGTTCGCATCCCGCTATCGGCTCCTACCGGGATGGATTTTATTTGCTATTGGGATCAGTACAATCGCTACTTCGACTTCTCTCTCACTTATTGTTAATAAGTGCACATTTACCCTTTGTTCTTGACAAACCACCAAGATATCTGAGGTGTGTGCCCATGCCAGCGTCCTTGAATGTTAATTAGATATAAGCACAAAACAAAGTTAAAATGAAATCAATGCAAACATACGTGCGTAAACACTCGCACGCACGCACACACACAGAGACACACACACGCACGCACACACAAGGAAGCAATCGCGCACGCAAAGCCTCGCATACTCGCAGTCATGCACAGACAGCCTCACACGAATGCACTCTCACACACACAGCCTCACACACTCAACTCACGGATAGACATCCTCAAACGCACGCACTCACGCACACACAGCCTCACACGCGAGCATACAGACACATACAGTATGTATCATTACCTTTTTGATATACTGTTGAGAGTTTCGTGCAAATGCATTATAAAATGTGTGTCATGAGTTTCAAAACAAAACAAAATTCACGTGATTTGGTGTCAAGCCTTCTACAAACGACACGCTTTATACGAACCTACGGAAGCGTATTCGTGCCATCATATATGTTAGCAAGTAACAGTTATGTTATAAGGTGTAGTGGCACTAATACGCTTCCGTACGAACCACCTGTTATAACACATATTTCCACCCTCACATATATAAAGGCTTTATAATGGTACAGGCCACCCTCTACAGGTTTGTTACGTAGAATGGCCTTTGTTATATAGATCTCATGCCATACTTTTAATTGAAAAAGTATATGTGTAAAATAGGGTTGAAAGACTAAAACTGCTGTAGAATGTGGAAATGCTATTTTTTGAAATGTGTAATATTTATCTATGGAACCGTTCATAATTTTCAATATTTTCAAGCGCGTACAAAAAGTATGCTTTGTATATTTTTTCGTTTTTTTATTTTTTTGTGTACCCTTTACTTCTACTCCTAAAGAACGCACATAAAAAATGTTGATTTTGTAAAGAATATTTTTATCAAATGTAATAAATGAAAATAAATTAAGCACCACCGGAATTGTATTGCAGCGAAAAAGGCGTGGTTGCCTGTGCCGAAACTGGTTTAAACCAGATACCGATATATATATATTTTTTTTTTACATATTCTGTATTCAGGGCCGTAGCTAGGATTATTATTATTATTAATATTATTATTATTATTATTATTTTTTTTTGGGGGGGGGGGGGGGGGGCAACTGAGTAGTTAGTAGTCTAAAACTCCTTAAACGGTTAAGAAGAGATTTTCTTTATGTTTCTATAATCTTTCCCGGAATTTTTTTACCCCCCCCCCCCCCCCCCCCCCCCCCCCCACACACACACACACTAGAATACATTAAATATTGATGTAACGACAGTGTCACTTGCTGTCTCTTTCAGTATCATCTGTATACGCAGAACCTTTTTGAATCCACAAAATGTTCTCAATTACTTGCGAAGAATAAGTTAAAATATGGACAAAACTTGTTGGTGCTTAATTTATTTCCAAAGATGTGTGCGTGCGTGTGTGTGTGTATATATATATATATATATTGTGTTTCTTTAAAAGCATACGTCAACAGTAACCCCATTCCACATAACGTACGATTCGTATGCTCGTGAACATTGATAATTGTGAACGGCCCCTAAATAACTGACATGTAACTGTACTGTGCTGGAGCAGAAGGAATATTGCTAAGCGAAAACAGAATGAGAAACTGAAGTTCTACCTCGCATCGTACAGATTTGTGCAGCAAAGGGATTGTTGGGATTGAAACGGATCGTAATATGAGACTAACTATTAATACAATGATATTACACGTACTTGTCGTAGATGTTAATATTGTTACTGCTCTCTCATATGTTTGTCCGTTAACATCGCCTGGCCATAAAGGGACTATTATAGCCGTTTTTGATAACTAAAATCATACTTTACTTAGATTTTATTATTTAGATTATCAATTTCCATACATTCGAAGTGGATTTGGTCATCCCAGTGTTTCTAATATCACAAAATGCATTTCACATATTTTTAAAAACGCACGTGCATCTGAGAAGTAACATTTATGGATTCGAGTTTAAGTCTATTTTCAGAAGGTATTTCACCATTTCAAAGTCACAGACTCATGTTTCACACAATTGTAACTTTATCCAAATGTGTCACAGGTTTGTAGATTAACTAAACTTCGTGTTAATTTTCACAGGTTGAAACTAGGGTCTGTCCCTTTAACTAAACTTAGTGTTAATTTTCACAGGTTGAAACTAGGGTCTGTCCCTTTAACTAAACTTCGTGTTAATTTTCACAGGTTGAAACTAGGGTCTGTCCCTTTAACTAAACTTCGTGTTAATTTTCACAGGTTGAAACTAGGGTCTGTCCCTTTAACTAAACTTCGTGTTAATTTTCACAGGTTGAAACTAGGGTCTGTCCCTTTAACTAAACTTCGTGTTAATTTTCACAGGTTGAAACTAGGGTCTGTCCCTTTAACTAAACTTCGTGTTAATTTTCACAGGTTGAAACTAGGGTCTGTCCCTTTAACTAAACTTCGTGTTAATTTTCACAGGTTGAAACTAGGGTCTGTCCCTTTAACTAAACTTCGTGTTAATTTTCACAGGTTGAAACTAGGGTCTGTCCCTTTAACTAAACTTCGTGTTAATTTTCACAGGTTGAAACTAGGGTCTGTCCCTTTAACTAAACTTCGTGTTAATTTTCACAGGTTGAAACTAGGGTCTGTCCCTTTAACTAAACTTCGTGTTAATTTTCACAGGTTGAAACTAGGGTCTGTCCCTTTAACTAAACTTCGTGTTAATTTTCACAGGTTGAAACTAGGGTCTGTCCCTTTAACTAAACTTAGTGTTAATTTTCACCGGCTGAAACTAGGGTCTGTCCCTTTAACTAAACTTCGTGTTAATTTTCACAGGCTGAAACTAGGGTCTGTCCCTTTAACTAAACTTAGTGTTAATTTTCACAGGTTGAAACTAGGGTCTGTCCCTTTAAAGTGTGTGTATTATCGGATGAGGGATTATACTCGTGTTAACATGTGGGAGGTAGACTATCGATTAATTATGGCATTTATTATATAACATTTAGTGAAATATCTCAAAATATCAGTGAAATAAAAGTGCTATCAGTCACTCAGTGAAAATAACACATTTTAGAGTGAAAATTTCACTCTCAAATGTGTTATCGTCACTGTAGAAAGTTTTTTCTTCACAATAAGAAAACCGGTACTATTTTGCTGATGGCATTTGAAAAACAAAGGTAAATTAAAGGTAGTTATATAACAAATAGAATATTTCATGTCTTTTGTCAAATATGATTTATATCTCATCTCGTGAAGTTTTCAATCATATCACACTCGTCGTGTAAGTGAGATGTGATTGCAAACTTCACTCAATGAGATATAAATCATATTTGACAAAAAAACATGAAATATCCTGTATGTATTATTTAAATTATTTAAATATTTTCATCGAGTTACAAATATACCTTCACATTTGGTTTCGAAGTCGCACCACAATTTAACAGTTGTGGGCAAAATGCATACCATAGGGCTATGTTCTACATTTACAGTTCCCCTAAAAGTCAGAGTTTGTTTGGTTGACGATACTACTAGTGAACAAATATTTATTAATCATCGGCTTATCCATTAGCAGCAAGGGATCTTTTGCATGCACTTTCCCAAATATTGGTTGCATTAGCTCTGGACACGTGGTTAGGCCATCGGTCTACAGGCTGGTAGGTACTGGGTTCGGATCCCAGTCGAGGCATGGGATTTGTAATCCAGATACCAACTCCAAACCCTGAGTCAGTGCTCCACAAGGCTCAATGGGTAGGTGTAAACCACTTGCACCGACCAGTGATCCATAACTGGTTCAACAAAGGCCATGGTTTGTGCTATCCTGCCTGTGGGAAGCGCAAATAAAAAATCCCTTGCTGCTAATCGGAAGAGTAGCCCATGTAGTGGCGACAGCGGGTTTCCTCTCAAAATCTGTGTGGTCCTTAACCATATGTCTGACGCCATATAACCGTAAATAAAATGTGTTGAGTGCGTCGTTAAATAAAACATTTCTTTCTTTCTTTCTATCAAAAAAAATAAAAAATAAAAAATGATATAAGATTCTGCAAGTAAAGGTCACAATAAACAGCAGTTACATGCTGTGTTGCTAAGCGTTCGATACTAAGCCAGCGCTGATAAGCGTACACGTATTGTACGTTGCTGAGAGTCCGTTGACAAGCATACGTAACAATCAATTATGACGTCATAACTGCGACCTTTAACTTCGTTATCATGTAAGTATTGGTATTTTAAAGTCTCTCTCTCGTTATCTATTTGTCTCATCTTTTTCTTTTCTCTCTGTCCTGTCTCTGTCTCTTCCTCATTCTTTCTCACACACGCTCATGCTCTCTCCCGCTTCGCTCTCATATATCAAAACTCACTCTCTCTCTCTCTCTCTCTCTCTCTCTCTCTCTCTCTCTCTCTCTCTCTCTCTCTCTCTCTCTCTCTCTCTCTCTCAAACTTATCAAATGTCTGACATCGATTTCACAATGAGTAATGAATAAAGGTGCTCTAGTGGTATCGTCGAACAAAACACATTTTCACTTTTAATATATATATATATATATATATATATATATATATATATATATATATATATATATATATATAATTATACTGACGGAAAAAAGAAACGCAAGTTTGTTTTTGGTGGTAAATATTTCAAATGTTTTATTGATGATTATTTGTTTGGAGTTTTAGGTTTTGTCTTCATTACTGAATAAATTATGACACGTTTTGTATGGAAAACGTTGACATGTGTATACTCTACGCCATTTCCTGATCCAAATAATTAGCATGCGTGCCAACCCCGGGCTGCAGTCGCTGCACGAATTTTCCTTACCATTAACCCAATCAAGTTATTTACGGTCCTTTGTGGGATGTTATTCCACTCATGAAGAAGGAACTGCGTGAGGACGTTGACGTGCTTCCTGGCCCTCCTGTCCAGCTCGTCCCACAAATGCGCAATCGGGTTCAAATCTGGACTGTAGGGTAGCCAATCGAGCACTGGACATGGTTTTCGTTGAGGAAGTTAAAGACAAACCGTCGCAACATGCGGCCTCGCATTATCCTACTGCAACGTAAGGTTACGCGTATGGATAAGTGAAAGGACGTGAGGCCTGCTGACCTGATCCCAATATTTTACGGTTGTAAGATTACCCTGTTGTTTTTCTTAACGCACGCATCTGAATATCGCTCACCTCGACGGATAAAAAAACACGTTGTCGGCCATCTGACCAGTAAGGCGAGAACCGAGATTCGTTAGTGAATAACACACGTCTCCAGCGGGCTAAGTGAAACCGATTTGGTGCATGATCACGCAAACATTGTAATCGACGTTGACGTCGCCTGGGAGTAAGTTGCGGACCAACGTAGGGACGTCTTGGCCTTAAGTTGATCTCCCGCAACCGATTCCAAACCGTTCGTGGACACACTGGACGACCATGAGTGCCTACAACCTGATTCGCTTTCTCCGTAGCCGTCTGAAATCCGTCACGGAGGTGTGCGAGACGTATACATCTGTCTTGACGCGGCATAGTAACGCGCAGACGTCCGCTCCTGGGACGGTCGGCTACTCTTCCTGTCTCCGTGACGCCCAACTAAACGAGCTATCGTTAATGCATGTACCCCAAATTGCTGAGCGACGCGACGTTGCGATTGCCCATGCATAATTAAAGCAATGGCCCTACACATATCAACTTGTAACATTCGCTGCATTTTTTTTTCAATCGTGTTGAAATGAAATGTTGTGCACTCGATGTGTACTGTTCAAAACTTCGATTTGTTATAGTGTTCATAGCACGTGACAGTGGCCCGGATGGACGCTTTCCTGACAAATCGGTAAAAAACCCATTCAGCTTTGTGCGTCCTCACGTTTGGGCCAATTTTAACTAGGGATTCTTTGGACAGTACAACGAGGTAGCTATATGTCAAATGTTACTACATATGGTATACGGATAAAAAGGTTATATTACCAAAATTGGACTTGCGTTTGTGTTTTCCGTCAGTATATATATATATATATATACTCTTCAAAAAAGGTAGGGGATTTACAATTTACAATTGCCAAAATTGTAAGGTATATTAGCTGTGGGGAATGGTTATATGCGTGTGTGTGTGTGTGTGTGTGTGTGTGTGTGTGTGTGTGTGTAAGTATGTATGCATTGATGTATGGATATTTATATATTGTATGTATGTCGAAGTTGACTATTAACTATTTCTCGGTCCAGCCTGTGCACCACGACTGGTATATCAACGGCCGTGGTATGTGCTATACTGTCTGTGGGATGGTGCATATAACATATCCCTTGCTGCAAATAGAAAAGAGTAGCCTATGAAGTGGCAACAGTGAGTTTCCTGTCTCAATATCTGTGTGGTCCTTAACCATATGTCTGACGCCATATATCCGTAAATAAAATGTGTTGAGTGCGCCGTTAAATAAAAACATGTCCTTCTTTCCTTCATTATATGTATATGTAAATAAATATGTATGTATTGATGTCTGAATATCCATATATTGTATGTATGTTGAGGTTGACTATTACATACATAGATATTAACGCACTGGCATAGGGGATAATTAAATAGTTTCTGGCCTCACAAATTGTCTCATGCCGTTGCTGGGACTCGAACCTGTGGCACCGAATCGCCCGCAAATTTTAGACTAACCACGATACGTTCTGATCTATCGAGTCATCCATAAAAAAAGATGTACGTATGTATATATGGATGTATGGATGTATGGATGTATGCATGTATGTATGTATGTATGCAGTTGCAATACAGGAAGTATGATGCAGAATAGCCGCAGCTGACTTTCTTTCTGGAAGGCGGAAGTACGGAAGGGCGTACAGAAGGGTGTAACAGACCTGCAGCCAATGCTACAAAAATATACTTTAAAGATTGCTAGAATAACATAACATTATTATCACAAGGGATCAATTAGTTGGTTAATGAACTCTTGGACTTGTTAGCAGATGTCAAAGTCTTGTTAGCAGATGCCCGAGAGTACGGACCTCGAGGGCGTAGTGTTTATTTTGTTTAACAACACCACTAGAGTACACTGGTTTATTAATCATCGACTATGGGATGTCAAACATTGATCAATCTTAGTGCTGCTTCTAAAATATAGTCTTAGAGAGGAAACCCGATTAATTTTTCCATTAGTAGCATGGGATCTTTTATCCTTCCCACAGGCAGGATAGCACATACCACGGCCTTTGATATACCAGTCGTGGTGTGCAATGGACAAAATCTTATAGTCCACTTAACCGGTAGTTAAGACCGTGTACTGTCGAACACGCGGTTCGAAACACCTGTCTCTTTGTCTGTCTCTAATAAATTCATAATCATATACTTACTATTACTTGACACACAATAGCCGAAGCGTATTTTTGTGCTGGGACATCGTTAAACATTCATTCATTCATTCATTCATTCATTCATTCATTCTCTTTATCTGTCTGCCTCTCCAACTCCATATCTGTTTCGGTTTAATTCTTCATGTATGGACCCATCTTCTAACTGCTTTATTTGCGTTCCACCCAGTGCCTGACGACTGGTTTATCAACTGTATGGTATGTGGTGTCCTGTCTGTGGAAAATTTCATATAAAATATCACAGGCTGCTAATGGAAAAGAAAAAAACGTAGTGTGGTTTCCCTGACGACTACGTGTCAAAAATTAACAAATGTTTGACATCCAATATAATATCCGATGATTAATAAATCGATGTGCTCTACTGGTATCGTTGAACAAAACAAACTTTAACTCCTCGAGTTCTCTCCTTTTATCCCTCACCACCATCTCTCTCAGGACAGTAATTTCCATGATGTTATCTGTGTGTCTCATTCCCCGTCTCTCTCTCTGTCTCGTCCCCCCCCCTCTCTCTCTCTCTCTCTCTCTCTCTCCCCCCCCCACCCGAGGCGTGCCTCACCCACGGAGTCACGCCCCGTCCCTCCTGTCGTATAGAACAGTTCGGTGAAGGATAGGACTTCAGTATTTTATTAGTCAACGTTTTCTTTCGTGTGAAGCAATATTCCTTCTGCTCTGTTGTTAGATTTTTTTTCATTTGTGAAGGCATAATTTGTTTGAGTGAAATAAATGCATTTTTAATGTTAACATGCTTTTATTTTTGTTTAAAATTGTCACTTACATTAATATGAAGCGGACAGTTTCAAATCCATCATTGTGAACACAGTACCCAAATTAGTCATTCCTTTGGACATTTACAAGGGTCTGAAGACACAGGACATTTTGTTTTCAAAGTTTGTCTTAAATCTGGTTTCTATTAAAGGGACATTCCTGAGTTTGCTGTAATTTTTAAGAAGTTATCGACGATTGTAATTACATATCAAATATATTTTTCTGCA
This sequence comes from Gigantopelta aegis, assembly GCF_016097555.1. NCBI lineage: Eukaryota > Metazoa > Mollusca > Gastropoda > Neomphalida > Peltospiridae > Gigantopelta > Gigantopelta aegis. The sequence continues at coordinate 37,565,468 of NC_054712.1, read as the reverse complement.
TAAAATATTAGTGGCTGTATATTAAACGTGTTTCTGATCATTCTAATATTTGTACTAGGTTAAATTTCATTTATTTCCTAAAATATTATTTTTTCGTACGTACGAAATTATTTGAAAACAAAATCCAGTTTGGGCTTCTTACAAATGTTAAGACGACCAGAAACACATTGAATATACAGACACTGATATTCTAAACAAGAAAATATATTTAATATGTAAGTTTAATTGTAGAAATATTTTATTAGTAGGAAACATCTTACAATGCAGCAAACTCAGGAATGTCCCTTTTAAAAAAAAACTTGTAATAAGCGGCAGATCACCGCTGAGAGTCGCAGATATCCCGTCCGAGAACCGATCTAATAAGATATAACCGACATTTGTGGTCTACGTCATCAATTTGGGAGTAATGGTCTCCGTTCTCGTAGTCGACTTACGAGAATCAGGCTCTGGAGTCTCGATATTTCATTTTGACCTGATTGTCAAACCGTTCAGTTTTATTTTATCTGAATTAGGCTTATTTATTTAGTATTCCAGTACCAACTCTACCAACAGATCCACCTTCATTTAAAAAAAATAAAAATGGATCGTCTTTTCGCCATCTACGTTCCACTTGTTTCCCGATCCCGATTCGAAGCACAGCGTTATGTTGATACGACGAGTATGATAACGGAAAGCATCTCAGATGATCATTTCTCGAACGGGATAACGACACGTCTCCATTATTATGTTTCCATACCATCGTGAAGTGTATTTCGTAAACACTCGAAGGTGAGAACATCATTTTTAATTTATTTATGATAACACATACCTGTAACACACATGTGTGTGTTATCGATGTAAAAACATACGATTGGCTACTAGCCAAATAATAACCCGGTCGCTGCAGCCATAGCATCCAATGACAAAAGCATGATCAAAATCAATATATCTGTGACATATAAGTTAACCTGAAACGTCCGTTCGTTAGATACATTTTAAAACAACCCGTTGTAAGATAAATGGTATCTGAAGCGCGCCCCACCACTATCGAATATTGTAAATATGTATTTATTATAATTTTCTGTTTTTATTATAAAGCTTTCCATTGTAAAGCAATAAAGAACTTGAACTTGAACGGCCACTCATGTAATAGTATTCTTTATATACAGAGTTTTACTTTTTCTTATCTTTGTTGACTTTTGTCTGCGATCTGCGGTGACCTGCGACTTGTAACAGAATTTATGGGTACCATGCTTTAGTGTCTTTAAAGGAAAAAGAAAAGTTATAAAAAAGATGAAAAAAAGAAGAGAAAATAATAACAGCAAAAGATAAAACAAAACATCAGACATATAAGTCTGATGACAGTGTTTAAACTTGTCATAATCTCTTAAAATCTCCGCCAAATAGAGATATTACTTTTAAGGTTCGTACATTCCGACTATTGCGTCTGATGGCATCAGTGATGCGTATGCGGCTTGCGTTTAGGACATATACGCCAACTGCGTTCCGGCTGGCCGCAAAGGTTTTGCAGACGCACGCATGCATCGTACGCATCGAAGCTCTCATTGAAATTAATGTATTTTGACTTTTTTTTAGCCCGACCGCACGCATGCGCCGCATCCAGTTTATATGCGTCTTAAAATAGATTAGTGCAATAAGGCAAGATAAAGTCACTTTTTTTTTCTTCAATGAATGTATTTTATTTTCAGGCGCATTATGGCGTGGTTTCCGAGGCATGACCTAATGGTGTGGACAATTCGAAATGGGTTCCGTTCAGTTTTCTAGCTCAGCGGTATAGCACTCGCCTGAGGTACGATGGATCAGCAGATCCATCCAATTCACTGGACCAACTGTTGTTCCCTCAGTTATTTAAATCTCGTCTACACTGGAAGGAAATGTTTTATTTAATGACACACTCAACACATTTTATTTACGGTTATTATGGAAGGAAGGAAGGAAATGTTTTATTTAACGACGCACTCTACACATTTAATTTACGGTTATATGGCGTCAGACATATGATTAAGGACCACGCAGATATTGAGAGAGGAAACAGGCTGTCGCCACTTCATGGGCTACTCTTTTCGATTAGCAGCAAGGGATCTTTTATATGAACCATCCCACAGACAGGGTACTACATACCAAGGCCTTTGATATACCCAAATGGGCCCATCGACGGGGATCGATCCCAGACCGACCGCGCATCGAGCCGACGCTTTACCACTGGGCTACGTCCCGCCACCCCCACCCGTCTACACTGGATGCAACGCGTAATTTCGAGCCCTGATACATGAGCCCGATTTAGCTCGGTCGGTAGAGCGCTCACCTGAAGTACTTGGGTCGTAGGATCGAATCTCCTCGATGGAATCATTGGGCAACCAATAATCCGCCACTAGTATATCAACGGCTGTGGTATGTACCGCCCTTTCTGTGGTAATGTACACATAAATGATCCTTTGCTACTAATGGAAAAAATGTAGCGGGATTTCTCGGAAGATTACGAGTCAGAATCATCAAAAGTTTGACATCCAACAACCGGTGATTTATTAACCAATGCTCTAGTGTGTCTTTCGTTAAACAAAATAAAGTTTAACTGTATATTAAACAACAAAAGGAACTGCTGTTGTTTTTGGGTTTTTTGTTGTTTTTTGCTTTTTTGTTCTTTTGTTTTTGCTTTGGCTACTCATATGTACAAGGTTGTTTGAAGTAGTAGGAACGGCGAACAAAGGGTGATGCGGGGTGGGGGGTGGGGGTGGGGGTGGGTGGGGGTGAGGCTCTAGCCTCCCAAATAATTCCGAATCAGGGGAGCATACCCCCAAACCACCTAGAAACTAGGGCGCTTTGCCCCCTCGATCTCAGTCAGACCCCCAATGTCTCCTTGCTTCCGCCGTGCCTGGCTAGTATAAAATTAAATATTAAGCATAGTTTTATAAAAGTATTGCGAGGGAAACTTAAACTTCAAGAGACTATCCTGAGTTTTCAGCCCTAATAAGACTTTCGTTTGACCTCCCCTCCCCTAAAAAAATAAACACACACACACACACACACACACACACACACACACACACACGCACACACACACACACACGCGCGCACACACACACATACATATACACGCACATACACACACACACGCACGCACACACATACGCACACGCACATACACACACGCTCACACACACATGCACACGCATACACACATGCACACGCACACACAGACCCGCACACACACACACACGCACACACACGTACATACACACACGCACATACACACACACGCACATACACACTCACACACACACACACGCACACACACACTGACACATATTACGTAATAATCTCATTAGGTTTATCCTTTCCAACCAGTGCACCACAACTAGTATATCAAAGGCCGTGATATGTGCTGTCCTGTTTGTGGGAAAGTGCTTATAAAAAGTGCTACTAATAAAAACTAAGTATTATCTAATTTCTGACATCCAATGTTTAATAAACCAACGTACTCTAGTGGTGTTGTTAAACACAACAAACTTCAGTTTTACATGCATTCATCTGTCTTCATATAATCCAAGAATACGACAAAGAGAGCATGCATCACCAGTTAATTAAGTTCAGCCAGCGGTTTGTCGCTAATGCTTGCTAGACTGGTTTTTACGCTATATAGGAAACCGGATTACCACTTTATTTAAGTCAATCGCTTTTCGCTAACGTTCGCTAGACTGATTTTTTTTTTTTTTTTTTTTTTTAAATTTACGCTGCCATTAAAGGGACAGATCCTAGTTTTCAAACACTACAGCATATTTTTCACTATTAGAGCCGTTTATGATCACTGAACTCACATATTACTTATATTTTATTCTTTAGATTATCCATTTCCTTGTTTCTGGTCATCCTGGTGTTTCTAATACCAAAAAATAGCATTTTTCATATTTTTAAAAACACACGTGCGTCTGAGAAGTAGCGGTTTGTTGATTCGAGTTCTAGTCTATTTTTAAGGATATTTCCCGTTTTAACGTCACAGACTATTCTTTCGCTCTATTTTAACTTTATCCAATTGAGTTACAGGTTTGTAAATTAACTAAACTAAGTGTCAATTTTTTTACGGGTTAAAACTAGGGTCTGCGCCTTTAAATCGAATGCATATAACCCTTTCGTGAACCTGTGAAAATGGTTTGCAAATGCATTAGCGGAAAAAAAACCCCCAACTGTCTGAACCTACGCACATTTTATTATTCGTCTTCTTTAATTGACGTTTACGGAATAAGAGGACGTACGCATGTGTCACAAAATGACGTCACTTACTAATGTTTCTGACTAATACATAGGTGGGACTAACAATATATATTATCTCGCCTTCATGTAAAATTCTTTAATCCCATTGGTTGTTTGCCGTTGGACAAATCCCTTATCCCCCTGTGGGCGGAGCCAAATTCTCTTATACCCCGTCTGTAATTTCCAACAGTTTCCAGCCGCCCCAGTTAATGCTAAAGCAATAATTAGATTATAAATAACATTGATAATCAACCAAGTATACATAATTAATTTTATTTTTACTATAAAATACACTATTTCAATACTTTTAAAAGCTGCAATGTTGAACTCGGCCACCTAATTACGGTCATGGTGTTATTGTATTAATGCGCGATTAGCAACAGTTGTTGTTGTTTTTTGTTTTTTTTAATATTTTTATTTTTTTACTACATACATTTCTAATTAAAAAAAAGTGTTTTTTATTTTTTTTATTAATATCTGTTTCAGACAATTTCGTATTACAAACATTTGAAGTTAAAAACTCGTTTATCGACGGAACTATTTTTCGTCACTGGCAAGTGGTTTCGTTCGCGTCCGCGTGGTACGGCTCCGTTAATAAATTGTTAACAATTATTTTCTGGCGTTATTTTGATTATTTGGCTATATGGTTTAACATGTCGGCAAGATAAATTCGTTGTAGAAGCAACTCTCGGGGTATATGGCTTTTTATGTAGCCTCTGTGTGCTCTTTTACACCCTCGCCTTCGGCTCGGGGTAAAAGAACACTCAGAGGGTACATAAAAAGCCATATACCCCTCGTGATGCTTCTACAACTTATATTATACTGCTGAAAGCGCTTATTAGTGTCCTTATTAAGGATCATAATGGTACAGATAGAGCGATGGTCAACAACAAGAAAATCCCTCCACTGAAATTTGTCTTCAGATATATATCATGACTTTTTCGTCATCGATGGTGGGCGTTGAATCGATAACGAATGTCGCCTAATGAGTATGGAATATTGTAAACCACATCCCCGTGTATAGGAATATACCAGGTAGCCGGGACGAGCAGCGATTAATCGTAGAATTTAAAAGGCTTGACTTGTAGAAAGGAAAATGATAAATAAAGAGATTGCTATTTCCAAGCTGATGCATGTACGTGTACTATTATCCTGTTCAATTATTTAGACCCAAAGTTTTTTGCAAATGTTACGTTTATTTCCTATTCAATATTTGTTTTCTTTGCATTTACATGAAAACAAACCCAAACCCCGACAGGTTTTATATACAAATCATCATATAAAATGCACGAAGTTGACTTAATTCCACTTTTTAAGAATCTCTGTGTGTTCGGAATGCACGTTATTTCTCCTATAAATAACTAAGGTCATTTGCATATCAAAAGCATCATTCTATAGTGCGTTTCAAACTAATGTTCGGTTCTATCGTCCTATACGCACAACTCGTAGTATGACCTATATTTAAGAAAATATCTGTAAACATAAAGCAGGCGCGGATTCAGGTGGGGAGTTCAAGTGACAAAATCTCAGTTTGAAAAAAAAATATGTATCAAATATTATAATTATATTGTGGAATACACAAGCGCGCGCGCTGAAGGGAGAGACATACATACAGAGAGAGAGAGAGAGAGAGAGAGAGAGAGAGAGAGAGAGAGAGAGAGAGAGAGAGAGAGAGAGAGAGAGAGAGACGTCATTTATGTAACGACGCACTCAACATATTTTAATCTATGGTTATATGGTTATAGGGAGAGAGAGAGAAGAATATGGTATGCATGCGAATGGTGGAGGTGTGACCCTCTGCACAACCCCAACCCCACTTAAGGCTTCTTTTGTATATGGAGCGGGACATAGCTCAGAGGTAAAGCGTTCGCTCATGGTAGGTCGACTGATCGATCCCACATGGTGGACCCATTGGGTTGTGTCTAGTTCCAGCCTGTGCACCACAACTGATGTATAAAGGCTGTGGTATGTGCTATCCTGTCTATGGGATGGTGCATATAAAACGTCCCTTATTGCTTATCAAAATTGCTTATCGGAAACAGTGGCCCATGTGGCGGTAGCGAGTTTCTTTCTCACTGTCATAATGCTCCTTAACCGTTTTGTCTGACGCCACATAAACGTATATCAAATGCGTTGAGTGTGTCGTTAAATAAACATTTCTCTCGTATGTATGTGTAGTCTATATGCATTTCTAGTCGATTAGTTTATAGGTTGTTAGGTTGTTTGATAGTGAATGATATGGAAATAAATTGTTTTTGGTGTTAAAGAGTTCATGCATACATTAAAGTAATACTCCTGATGGGTATGGAGAAATAACTTAATCAGTCGACGAACTCATTTCTTCATCACTATCTTCGTTAAGGGGGACTATCACAGGGGGTATTTTATTTCTTATAAAACTATTTTGTTTTCTAAAATCTTCTTCGATCTTTATTACATGTTTAACTGCGTCAGAGAAGTGTGTAGGTGTGACAGAGTTCAATGCATGTGCAAGTTCTCTCCGCACCGTGGTCATTTTACCATCATTATGACGAACTATGTGCCCTTTGACTTGACTCCAGATCAGTTCTATCGGATTGAGTTCAGAATGTCTTGGCGTCAGTCTTAGACACAAGTGCCCATGGCGTTCAGCAATATCATCAGTAACAAATTGCTGTGCACATTTGTTACTTTTCACAATTTCATAAAGAACTGGCTTTGTCATGTTACTCTCAAAAGGTATATTTTTGTTTCGTAGCCACGACTGAATTTCTTCCTTTTTAGCGTTTAGTGCAGGCCATCGTGTAATCTCAGTTAATTTGTTGTGGTAGCTTGCGTTATCCATCACGATAACAGAAGGTTCTGGTAGAGAAGGCATAAGTTGTTCTTCAAACCATTTGATGAAATTGTCATGATTCATCTCACCATGATAGTCTCCGTCTGTGTTTTTTAGCCTCAAAGATCAATTCACAGCCATCTATCAATCCATATTTATGACAGACAGCATGACAAATAATAAGTCTTTTTCCCTTCCCAGTCACCGAACAGAGTTTAGGAACTCTATCAGCAGCGTCTGATTTCGGCAGGTGATTGGCGGTACTTGTGCCCGGGTGGATATCTGTCCAGTGGTGGGATGTTGTGTGGTTGACATTCACCCAGGTCTCATCTTGATACACTATTAAATACCCCTGTTCTCGTAAACTGGATATTTCATGGAGATAAGACAGTCTCCTGTCTGATATATTGGCGTCCTCAAAAATCACTTTTCCGGTTGTAGACATATGTTGGTATTTAAAATCGAGGTCATGGAGTGTTCTTCGTAAAGTTGATATGGATATGTTGATTCCACATTCCTCCCTTAAAGCCACGTTAATCTTATGTAATGTAGGTAATTCGCCCTCTCTATAAAATCTGTATACTCGTCGTCTAATAACATCTTTATCAAATAAATCGATAAGTTTTCGGTCGCGTTTTTTAACAGTGATTTCTGTGCTCGGATTCGTAGAGCTTAGATTTGTCACAGTTCTTTTTACTGTTGAAACCGAAACTTTAAGTGCAGCGGCAACTCGATCGACAATTCAATAAGAAGCATACCTAGGTCTACCGCGCTGATATTCATCTTCACAATAATCGAAAACGTTCTTAATACACGATTTTACATCAACTGAAGTGTTTTTCGATTTACCCATATTTTTCCTCAAATAACAATAACAAGAATGTCGACTAATACATTTTCAATGAATTTATATACCCTACCTAACTTGTATTTTACATGGTTTACAAATCGCTACAATAGCACGTGCAGTCATAGATCGAAATAATGATGTTATTGACCAAGCAATGCTATCGTATTTTGGACATTCAGGGCTGTGTCTGCGGGATGAAAAAGTGATTGAACCCATACGAGTCCGAACAATAACCCTTTGGTTTTTCGCATTACAAATGTAACACCCCACCCAACACCACCATAAATACTATATATATATATATATATATATATATATATATATATATATATATATATATATATATACGTATGAGTTCCCAATTTAGAGGCAAATTAAATAACATTTTTATTATTATTTGATGTTGGTGGCCTTTAACATTTTATGCCCCCCCCCCCCCCCCCCGGTCTTCTGGGTCCGGCCCTGCATTAAATGTATTTATAAATTTGGAAAGCACATTCCTGCGGTGTGTGAGGTGATTTGTGTTTATTACTGTGCTACACCTCAGTTGTGTTAGGTTAGGTATGGTATGCTAATATATAATTGATATAATAAAATAAAAATACATAATACATTAGAATGAATGAATGAATGAATGTTTAACGACACACCAGCACGAAAAATACATCGGCTATTGGGTGTCAAACTATGGTAATGCAAATAAATAAAGTGATGATCAACATCAATATAAAAATTCAAGGTTTAAACAAAAACAGTGTAAAGAACTGTGCAAAGATACAAATACAAATATCACAGAATTTTACGGACACCGAATTTTACACTAAACTTCAATTTGTGCTGTATTGGCCATTCTCAAAGAGAATGTTACACCCCTGCACCACGGTGAGGTTACAGCACACACAGGGGACATACTACATTAGCTAAATTTATTAAATATAATGCACCTACAAGAAAGGGTTACATGTTCTGTTTGTTTACATCTATGTTTAACGGAAAGATTAGACAATGCTGTTACACACTGCAAAACAATAATAACCTTGATTTAGTGAAACAAGCTATAATGGCCTTCACGTAGCCTCAGATCCCAATGTTTTGATATGCAAATGACCTTAGTTATTTATAGGAGAAATAACGTGCATTCCGAACACAGAGATTTAAAAAAAATGGAATTAAGTCAACTTCGTGCATGTTATATGATGATTTGTATATAAAACCTGTCAGGGTTTGGGTTTGTTTTCATGTAAATGCAAAGTAAACAAATATCGAATAGGAAATAAACGTAACATTTGCAAAAAACTTTGGGTCTAAATAATTGAACAGGATAATAGTAGTATACGTTAGCGTAAAACTGCTCATAGCTAACTTCAAGAGCTAGCGACGTGCACACATTTTAGTTGGAAAATTTAACTTTCTTTACAACTGTTTTATTTAGCATGTGTGTGTGTGTGTGTGTGGGGGGGGGGGGGGGTTAGCTTAGTGGTAAAGCGCTCGCTTGATGCGCGTTCGGTTTGGGATCGATCTCTGTCGGTGGGCCCATTGGGCTATTTCTCGTTCCAGCCAGTACACCACGACTGGTATATCAGAGGCTGTGGTATGTGCTATCCTGCCTGTGGGATGGTGCATATAAAAGATCCCTTGCTACTAATGGAAAAAAAAATATAGCGACTCGTACACCTACACTATTTCAAAATTTGTTAAACATCACTCAGATAAAGTACAATGTGTAACAAAGTCTGTTTTGTTTAACGACACCACTGGAACACTTTGATTAATTAATCATCGGCTATTGGATGTCAAACATTTCGTAATTCTGACTCGTAGTCATCAATCTGATTAAAATGAGCTCTAATAGTCTACCAGTAGATCTAACAGCATTGCATGGACTCCCATGTCCAGGTGACATTTCGTCTGTAAATAATACTTAAAATATCGATTAAATATCGACCAATCACACTTCGCTTTTTATAACGTTATTTGGGAACATACAAATTCTAAAATTATCTGGCGAGACTATTTATCCGGCCGCCGTACCGCGAACCATATCAATACGTACTGGCCGGGTTAGACGACTGCTCAACTGCAATATATATATATATATCTAATAAAGTAGATAATATATAGATAATCAACAATGCGCTCAAGATAATAAGTCGAGAGCTCGAGATAATAAGACGAGTGTGCATTCGGCATGCGCAGAAAACCGCCCACGTCGATCGATGTTTACTCGTGGCTTAAAAATACTTTGATGACGTCAAATATCGAAAATGTAGATATGAAAATGCACGTTTCCACGCGCAGATTACCTTAATGGAAAGTGGACCTTATGTTGAGATCTCGACTTATTACATTGATGTTGAGGGCTGAACCTATTATCTTGAGCTCTCCAATTATATTGTCAAATCCTATACTTACCTCTTGTCAATGCGTACGTACCTTCAGTGGCATATAGTCACGATAACAGGTCGTGAGCTTGATATTATAAGTTAAAATCTTGTGATAATATGCCGACATTTCAAAATAATAAGTTAAGCATTCGACAAAAAAAAGTCAAGATTTCGAGATATAAGTCGAAGTTCAGTTTCTTTAAAAGTAAGAAAAACAAATGTGTACCAGTATATCCTAAATATACCACCATATTATTTATTTTATGGGCGTATCTTTTAAATTGTATGAAAAGAAAGTTTGAGGCCTTAGTACATTTTAAATTACTGGTGTTTAACATAATGATAGTTGTCACGGGGATCCTATAATACCCGTAACTGAATGAAACACGATTGTCCAAATATCTCTCCTAACTGTATATCTATTAGATCTCTCTGTAACAGGCAGTTATACCCGCTTGTGGCTCGTCTAGGTATGATCAGAGATACGATCTTATATAAAGTATATGTAATATAGCACGTTTAGTTCACTAGAAAACACAACAAAAACACAATACACTTTGGAATCTGTATTAACCTACGCTGACAAATGTACTGCCGCAGTAGTTAATTAACAACAACAAATAATAACAACCCAGAACTGATCACTTAATTAGTTAATCTCTATGTGTCTAGTTTATACAATATGCTAATCACTTCACCGTGACACAACACCCACACGTGTGATAATTGAGAAACGCTTCCAGGGGAACTTAATTAATAAAGGAATTACAACTCTATTCCTAACTGGTTAATTTTTAATTTACCCTAACTACTCATTCAATAACCTTGTAATACAGACTTAATACTGGTACCTATAACAATAAAGACAATAACCTACAGTTTACCTAGGTCCTCTAGGATGACTGGTTAAGCTTTTTATAATTAATTAGGACAGTGAGCCTACAGATTACTGCGTCAGATGACCGGCAGCACCGTCTAAATAATATTGGTATAATACAGTATTAAAATATTTAAAGTCACATCAATCACATCAAGGTTACACAGCAGAGCAGAAATGATAGTTCCCAAGTCCAAACGGACTAACGTTCCCTGGTGCCTTCCAATATGTTTCTCCCCGATATCTCTAAAACCCTAGCTATTTATTCAAAACTCTCAGAGACAGCGAATATCGCCTGGGGGTACAAGGCGGTACCTCACGTATCATCTGATATTTCCACCTCTCCCAGAGTCGGTATATTTTTCTCTGATCGTCAGACTGGCTGTCGCCATTCCGCGAGCAATCCCCTGGCCATAAACAGCACTACCGGAGTTATTACGTAACTACTGGCCACATGGCCTCCACACCTGCGCTGGGTGTGTATTAGACGCTCGACGACCGTCGCGCAAAGGTAACACGTTACAAGTTGCCCATCTGGGCTAAGTGCATTTGGAACTGCACACGGTCCTCTAAAACAATTAATATCGCCACAGGCGAAAAGAAATTAGGAGCATGTACCGTCACAATAGTTATTTTAACACTATGGCCGAACGTTGATTCATTTCTATGGCACCGGGATTAAATAATAATCATAACCGTTTTGCATTGGGTTTACATACGCAGTCTTCAGCTGTTACGACCGTGGTTTATATAGCCGAACTCCAATTCAATTAGACTGCCGCTTAAGCAATAGGCGAACTTGTTGGCCTATTTCAACATTTAAAAAACGGGGGGAAAGTCCAGTAATAAACTCTGAATTTTGTACTAGAATTAATCTATTTTATGGCTGTAATAACACGTTTTTTCCGTCTTGAAACGAAAGTTGAACATCAAAATTTTATATTGAAATTAGTTTCCGACATACTTCGTAATTCACCAGAATCATTTCGTATACCCTCGGCATAATTCCGAAAGTTTTCAAATTCTTTTCACGTCTCTGGCATGATTCTGCAAGTAAGGTTTTGATTGGTCGAACGAAAGGTCAACTGGACATGAGCTCCAACGGGCTGCTGTTAGATCCACAGGAAGTAGTTATTAACCAGTGGAGCTAATTTTAATTAGACTGCGTAGTCATCAGAGGAAACCCGCTACATGTTCCCTAATGCAGCAAAGGATCTTTTATATGCACTTCCCACAGACAGGAAAGCACATACCTCCGGCATTTGTCCACTTGTGGTGTGCTGGTGGGAACGAGAAAAATCCAATCAGCTGAATGGATCCACCTACGTAGTTCGATCCTGCGACGCAAGCACCTCAAGCGAGCATTCAACCGACTGAGCTACACCGCACCCCATAATGCGCACGAAGACGACAGTACAAATACACAATTAGGCCTACTACATGTATACATGTCATGGACAGGATCTGGTATCAACATAGAAATATCTATAGAACACTAGCTTAGTAATCACAAACCGGCCTCGCTGGCGTCGTGGTTAGGCCATCGGTCTACAGGCTGGTAGGTACTGGGTTCGGATCCCAGTCGAGGCATGGGATTTTTAATCCAGATACCGACTCCAAACCCCAAGTGAGTGCTCCGCAAGGCTCAATGGGTAGGTGTAAACCACTTGCACCGACCAGTGATCCATAACTGGTTCAACAAAGGCTATGGTTTGTGCTATCCTGCCTGTGGGAAGCGCAAATAAAAGATACTTTGCTGCTAATCGGAAAGCGTAGCCCATGTAGTGGCGACAGCGGGTTTCCTCTCAAAATCTGTGTGGTCTTTAACCATAAAATGTGTTGAGTGCGTCGTTAAATAAAACATTTCTTTCTTTCTTCTAGAACAATAAAGATTATTTTAAAAAAGGAAAAAAGAAGGTATTTTTGATTTGTGTTAGTGTATCTTTTTTTTTTTTTTTTTTTTTTTTTTTACAATATTTATTCAATAAAGATTATTTCAACAACAAAAAAAGAAAGAAAAAAAGAAATTATTTTAGATTTGTTAGTGTATCTTTTTTCTTTTTTCCTTTACAATATTTATTCAATAAATGTATTGGCAAACAGTGGGTCTACTAAAATACTTCTCCACAAGAGTTAGTGTATCTTCACTTACGTTCAGATATAATATTTGAACACACCTGACAGTGCATTAGCAGTTCCTTTAATGCATAGTGTTACTTTCATTAGATGATGTTTGTACCCATATTCCTACCTCTTTCTTAACGTGATTTCCCAATGTTAGCAGTAATTATCGCCTCCATTGTAGGACGGACGAAGTTTTGAAGTGCAAGCATACCGTAGTCATTTGGCTAATTAAAGTACGCGAAATGTTTGAAATCGAAAGTTTTTATCCAAACGTATACTTATCACTTAGGCACACGGCGGAACAAAGGGCATAACAAGGTCGGTAACTAATTGACTGAGGTCAATAGCAAAGCACGGCATTTGATTTACTATAAACACGATATTTGATTCAACATTAGATATTTGGATTAATGCAGCTCAAGGTCGGTACTAGGAAGGAATTCATTCTTCCACCGGCCTCGGTTGTATCGTGGTTAAGCCATCGGACGTAAAGCTGGTAAGTACAGGGTTCGCAGCCCGGTACCGGCTCTCATCCAGAGCGAGTTTTAACGACTCAATGGGTAGGTGTACGAAGACTACACCTTCTTCTCTCACTAACTACTAACAACTAACCCACTGTCCTAGACAAACAGCCCAAATTGCTGAGGTGTGTGTGCCCAGGACAGCGTGCTTGAACCTTAAGTGGATATAAGCACGAAAATAGGTGGAAATGAAATGAAATTCTTCCATTTTCGCTTGATTTTCGTGTTTGGATCCAATTCAAAGTCCAAGCACGCCTTCCAGGGCATGCACCACGCATTCGGCTATCTGGGATATTGGTTCAGGAAAAGGGTTCATCCCCGAAGAGATTGATGCTTGTAACTATACTATCTTGAATATGTGTTGTTTTTAATAATTAATGTTCTCTAGTGGTGTCGTTAAACAAAACAAACTGTTTTTTTACCACTACCTTCATGATTATAATCATTATCATCGTCATTATCAACAAAATGTTTATTATTATTATCACCATCATCATCATCATCATCACCACCACCATCACCATCATCATCATCATCATCACCAGCATCATCATCACCATCATTATCATCACCATCATCATCATCATCATCACTATCATCATCATCATCATCACCATCACCACCACCATCATCACCATCATCATCATCATCACCATTATCATCATCATCATCATCATCATCGTCATCATCATGATGATCATCATGATGATCATGATTATCATCATCATCATCATCATCATCATCATTAATAATATTACGAATATTTGTTCCCATGACACGCCATTCTTCGCTGTGCTGTCTATCACTAATCTAGAACATATAAAAAGTATTTTTTTCTAACACACGGGTCCGTTGGTGAGAACATCATTCGCTATTTTTGTTAACACTTATAGTGTTAAGACACATACCTGCGATAACATTTTATAGACATACGACTGGCTGCTGCTAGGTGATCACCAGGTCATCAATGCCATACCATCCAATGAAAACAAAAGCACAGTCGAATCGATCACTCTGTGACGTATACGTTAGCTTGAAATTGACTTGTCTGTGACGCACAAGTTAACTGTAAGCGCTAGGGCCGTATACATAGGTTTTAGTCGGAAAAGGCGTTTAACTTTATTTTAAAACAGATTTCTGAAGATATGCAAGAAATAGGATACTATTTTTTTGTTCGTTAGATACAATTTATCTTACAACTCGTCGTTTAAAAACGTATCTAACTCGCTTTTAAGCAACTCGTTGTAAGATAAACGGTATCTGACGGTCGCTCATATAGTATTCTCTATATAACTCATTGACATTGTAGGCTATAGAAACATTGTTCTTTTGTTTGCGTCGTTGTACGTCAGTCTGCATCCATCTACGACAGACTTAATAGAAGGAACAAATATTATATACTGCGAAACAGAATTATGTTTTTCGCAATTCTTAAATGGACATTCCTGAGTTTGCTGCATTATGATTTTTCCGACTAATAAAATAGTTCTACGATTAAACTTACATATTAAATATATTTTCTTGTTTAGAATATCAGTGTGTATATTCAATGTGTTTCTGATCATCTTAATATTTGTAAGAAACCAAAACTGAATTTTGTCTTCACATAATTTCGTACGTACGAAAAAAACAATCGGTTTTAGGAAATAAAATTAAATTTAACCTAGTACAAATATTAGAACGACCAGAAAAACGTTTAACATACACCCACTAATATTTTATGCAGAAAAAATATATTTGATATGAAATTACAGTCGTCAAAAAATCTCTGTTAGTCGATAACATGTTAAAAATTGAAGCAAACTCAGGAATGTTCCTTTAATTCCATTTGAAAAAAAGTGACATACTAAGTTTAGAATATTTTCGTAAAAAATAAAAATAATAGAGTTACGTAAAAGCTATTTTTGAGGAATGTTTAATAATAGTTATTACAACAGCTTTCTGCGGCAATTTTCACATGAAAATCAATGTACTAGAATTCTCTATGTAACTACTGAAAATCGTAATTTTAGAATCGATTAAGTCAGGATCGCACAACAAAGTCGAAGGTCTGTTCTAGAATTGTATAGTGAATTGCTATTGACAGCTAATATATATTTCATTTAATTAGGTAATTGATTTTTCATTTTTAGTGACATTGTTCACATAATATTGCGTTGTACAATTCCGTCTACTTACATACATCGTTTTAAAGATATACTTTATTTGATTTGGGTAATGGGCTTTTATTTTATCACAATACTCTGGTATTTGTGTAGCAATTATTTCGAGTAACTTTGAAAACAGACCAATCCTATATAAAACCAATAGAGAATGAAGGACATTGTTTATAGTACGAACAATAAGACAATATATCGAATGCGTGTATGTACGTTTCTATATGAATATGAAAGGAAGGAAGGAAATGTTTTATTTAACGACGCACTCAACACATTTTATTTACGGTCATATGGCGTCGGACATATGGTTAAGGACCACATGGATATTGAGAGAGGAAACCCGCTGTCGTCACTTCATTGGCTACTCTTTTCGATTAGTAGCAAGGGATCTTTTATATGCACCAACCCACAGACAGGGTAGTACATACCACAGCCTTTGATATGCCAGTCGTGATGCACTGGCTGAAACGAGATTATAGCCCAATGGGCCCACCGACGGGGATCGATCCCAGACCGACCGCGCATCGAGCGAGCGCTTTACCACTGGGCTACATCCCGCCCCTATATTATGAATATGAATGTGTGTGTATGATAGTGTGTGGTATCATCGTACACTGTTTCTCACTCTAACATTGTAAAGTTTGTTTTGTTTAAAAAGAAGAAGTTTGTTTTGTTTAACAACACCACTAGAGCACATTGATTTATTCATCATCGGCTATTGGATGTCAAACATTTGATAATTTCGACATATAGTCTTAAACAGGAAACCCACTACATTTTTTTTCATTAATAGCAAGGGATCTTTTATATGCACCATCCCACAGACAGGATAACACATACCACGGCCTTTGATATACCAGTCGTGGTGCACTGGCTGGAACGAGAAATAGCCCAAATGCACCCACCGACGGGGATCGATCCCACACCGACCGCGCATCTTGGGGGCGCTTTACCAGTGGGCTACGTCCCAGTCCTGTTTTGTTTAACGACACCACTAGCGCACATTGATTTATTGATCATCGGCTATTGGATGTCAAAGATTTGGTAATTCTGACATAGTTTTAGAGAGGAAACCCGCTATATTTTTTCATTAGTAGCAAGGGAGCTTTTATATGCACCACCATACAGACAGGGTAACACACACCACGGCCTTTGATTTACCAGTCGCAGTGCGCTGGCTGGGACGAGAAATAGCCCAATGGGCCCACCGACGGGGATCGATCCTAGACCAGGCGACCATGCACTTTACCATGTCCCGCAGCTTGTAGTATGAATAATAACACAATAGATTGAAAGAAAGAAATGTTTTAACGACGAACTCAACACATTTTATTTACTGTTATATGGCGTCAGACATATGGTTATGGACCACACAGATTTTGAGAGGAAACCCGCTGTCGCCACTACATGGGCTACTCTTTCCAATTAGCAGCAAGGGATCTTTTATTTGCGCTTCCCACAAGCAGGATAGCACAAACCAAGACCTTTGTTGAACCAGTTATGGATCACTGGTTGGTGCAAATGATTTACACCTACCCAATGAGCCTTGCGGAGCACTCACTCAGGGTTTGGAGTCGGTATCTGGATTAAAAATCCCATGCCTCGACTGGGATCCGAACCCAATACCTACCAGCCTGTAGACCGATGGCCTAAACCGCGACGCCACCGAGGCCGGTACAACAATAGATTGAATGTGTGTATGTGCGTTTCTGTCTGAATGTATCAGTGTGTATGTATCATCGCACGCTGGTGCTCACTATACCATTGTAACGTACTTTAGGATTATAGCCGAAATAGCACCCCAGTTGAAAACAGATTATGTACATTGTTAGAGGCGGATCTAGAGGGGGGGGGGGGGGGCAGGGCCCCGGGTTTGCCCCCTCCAAACCTCCCCCAAAGTTCCCTTGGCATTCCTCCTTATGTCATTGCCCCCTCCTCCCCAAATGGATTTTCTGGAACCGCCACTGATCTTGCCAAGAAAATGATATCAATACTTATTTAAATGTAAATATTGTATGAACACACGCATAAGGTTTATAAATATTATGTATTATATAAAAAACAAAAAAACCCAACCCAATCTAGCATACTAAAATTAAAAAAAACTATTTAATTGTAATAGCATAAGCACCCTCCGGAAAATTTCTAAATTAATTTCTGAAGTAAATTCAGTAGACCATAGACAGACATCTTCAATATCATTATATACGGTTTAAAAAAAAAAAAAAAAAAAAAAAAAAAAAAAAAAAAAAAAAAAAATCCCGACTTGCATGAATCGTGTTGCTATATTTGATAATCTTATCACCATGTGTCTTCATTTCACAAAACGTGCGTGTAGCTATCCTAAATTATATCTATACATATTCTACGAAGAACTCCTGCTGTCATCTTGTCACTGTAAATGCTCAAGGGACGTAGCCAAGTGGTAAAGCGTTCACTTGATGCGCGGTCGCTTTGAGATCGATCCCCGTCAGTGGACCCATTGGGCTATTTCTCGCTCCAGCCAGTGCACCGCGACCGTGTTATGTGCTATCCTGTCTGTGCTATGGTGCATACAAAAGATCCCTTGCTGCTAATCGAAAAATAGTAGCCCATGAAGTGGCGACAGCGGGTTTCTTCTGTGTGGTCCTTAACCATATGTCCGATGTCTTATAGCCGTAAATAAAATGTGGTGAGTGCATCGTTAAATAAAAATAAAAACATTTCTTTTTCTGTGTGGTCCTTAACCATATGTCTGACACCATATAACCGTAAATAAAATGTGTTGAGTGCGTGGTTAAATAAAACATTTTCTTCCTTCCCGTAAATGCTCAATGTACAATAAATCCTCATATGCTGTCGCATGACGGGATGCATGTACCGAAATAAAATTTCATGGTTCTAAATACAACAAAAAAATTCAATCGACAGCCAAAGTTGTAGCTAAATGTTTGTTTTGTAACCATCCCACAAACATAGGCACTTCATAAAGAAAGAAAGACATGTTTTAAATACGCAGTCATCACATTTTAATTACGGTTATATGGATTCGGACAAAAGGATCACGGCTGTATCAAGAGGAAACCATAACTGTCAGACCATAGGCGACTCTTTTCGATCAGCAGCAAGGGATCTTTTATACGCACCATCTCACAGACAGGACATCACATATCGTGGCCTCTTTTTTTTTTAATCTTTTTTTTTCACACCAGTTGTGAAAACTGGATCGAACAAGATAGAGCTCATTTGGATCACTGACGGGGATCGATCCTAGACCGACAGCACATCAGGATAACGCTTTGTCGCCAGGCTACGTCCCGCCCATAGATATTTCAGATTCATCAGACAACAAATGATCTCGATCCTGATTGCTATTATAGTCTGAGTTTTGTAAGTTTGCCTGTGGCATGTCCAAAACTGAAAAGTCGTCCGTCGACCTTTAGTTACCATTGGACGCAATAACAATGTTTAATTTACAAAATCAATTCAACAAATAGACAGAGAAAGTATTACGTTGATTATATACTTCCTAGATTAATAATGAGTTACTTATCGCGCGTATGGATAGGCTGGAATTGTAAACGGAAGGCAATATAGTTTGGATTAACCTTAAATAGTTTCTCTTTCAATCATTAAATAATGCCCCACTTAGGAAAATCCTTTTTGAATGTTATTACTTCGAGATAAATATTTAGGGTGAAACAGTTTAATGTAAAATCAAACAGAATTAAAGACATACTGTCACGGATGTAAGGACCTTGTTTCTGCAAAAGTGGATAATAAATGAAAATTAGATCAATGTTTAGAAACCAAATCTGGCTATTGACTCACCTTAACTAAACCAAGATGGAGTGAAATCCATGTCAATCCTCTTGGCAATAATAATTTTAAAATTATGGACCATTGCCATAATTCAATTATTTTTTTACAAAATATTATTAATAAATGGAGTATGGTGGTTACGTAGATTGTTGAATAAAGTACATTAAGGGACAAATCAAATACATATGTTTCACGTTATACTTTGTTAGGCCATTTAATAGGTCAGTGGTCTGTGACAATACGCCTTTAAGCAACTTACATATAAAAGAAAAAAATCTTTCCAGCTGTATGCAATAAGATACACCTAGACATTATTTAATTAATTAAACACCACAAACTTTTAACCTTGTGAGTTATATCCCGCAAGTAACTATGAACATTTTTCAAAATGGCCGCCATGGTCACAACACAACTTGATGCGGGGGTTTGAGTTTAGCTTACTTTTTGTTCTTTACACAATTAATTACGTTGATTTATAGATATACATTTTCACATCATGTAGCGGTGCTGATAGAGGCAAATTCCAAGGACAAATCTAAAGTATGAGCCAAAAGGAATTATAATAATTAAGAAACTATGGTGTCTATATGTTCTTTGCCAATAAATAGCTTATATAATTATAGTGCAACTATTTACAAGGTTCATATTAAACTGATTTATAGGTATGTCCATTCCACATATAGAGGTGTAGTTTGTTAAACACCCCAGAACATATCCTGAATGAGAGAGAATTGTCTATGGGAAAGGGTAGCGTTTCTCCCCATTTACTATATTATTTGTTCCTTAATTAATCATTTCTGAATTTTAATTATGAATTTATAGTATCACCGAACTCAAACAGACAACAAATTATTATTTTTTAATAGCTTTCATTCACAATATATATGATTTGTTGTTTTATAAGTAGTACAGGACGTACAGTACTAATAAAAAAGAGTCATGACTGTGTCGTAATTTTGCACCTTCTTACAATGTTTCCGAATGAATACCTGTCGGTGAGTCCATTGGTCTATTTCTCGTTCCAGCCAGTGCGCCACGACTTGTATTTTAAAAAGATCATTTGCTACTAACTGAAAAATGTAACAGGTGTCCTCTCAATGACTATTTAACAGAATTACCAAATGTTCTACATCCAATAGCCTATCAATGCCCTCTAACTTTTCTTACAATTTGTCCATGCATACATCTTAAATCCTGATTAGGTAGCAATAATTACCCTGGATCAACCTTTATATGCCACTGATAAACGAATTCATGGTCCCGGCCAGCAAGTCACGATGAAGACAATTTTATTGTGTTCTTTGGTGCTCTTCATATTGATATGACAGCCCTTAAGGTGGTAAGGGATCTATTTGTTGGCAGTGGTTGGACAGATGCCCTTATACTGGCTGGAGCTGCCTCTGCAGTTATAGCAGATTCTTTCTTAAAAGCTACAAATGTAACACACACTCATAAAGCTCATCAAGTCACAGCTTGTAGCCTGCACATACTCCTACAAAAGGCATATACATGGTGCAGCCGCAGACTTGTAGAAGATAAGCATCTGATGTCAATCAGAGTGGTGAAGTATCAGAGCTAAAGCAAGTCCCCAGTTTTAGATTTGGTTCATGGTTCTTCAGCTGGAAGTGAAAGTGTTGATCTTTGTTCGAGCAATCCATGTGACAAAGTTTCTTTTGTACATTGATACATTGACCAACATTGTCCCATTCTTCTTTGCCTTACATCACACAAATTATGCCAGATGGATCGCAGTCCATTTGAAAGATTTGGTAACACTTAAAGAATGTCGTCTTCTTTTATATTCCAAATTTTAGAAGGCAGGTTGATGGTCAAGAAGACTTTTCCCTGCTATTACCATTGATTAGACCCAACATAACGCTGCTGTGAAAGGTGATGGTGGAGCTATAAGCCTGACAGAGAATCCAACAGCTCTTAGGTGCTGGATGGTATGTGGACCAGAGATAACTCGACTAATAGTTTGGGTCATCCATGGAGATGAGTCAGAAGAAGGCAGCACATTCGGTATATCATGAACAGACCAAACAAACATAGAAATCATTTCTTTCTGATGTCAAGTCACTGACAAATACCATAGAAGGGAACCATTTTGTGAAAGTAGTAATAATCTCCAGAAACTAGACGGCCGATACAATGCAGACCATGCTATTGTTTATACCATGTGCAGATTTGAGACGTTAGGACAGGATCAGTATGAAATATTTGTGAAAGAACAGCATGTTTTAGAGACAAAGTCCATCCAAGAACCAATCGAGAATTTCTGCCGCTCTTCAAACATCCTCCAGTTCGAAATAAATCCAAAGTACAATAGCAAATGTCTGCTCAGTTTCCCAGACTTGACGTTGCTTGTCAGGTAAAGGTTGGCAACTTGGATGAGTTGTTTTAGCATGAGAATCAAGCCTGGCCATTATCACTGCCACATATAGGGAAACTGAGTCTGACCCCTTGTGTACTGCCTAGAGGAGCTTATTACATCAGACTGCAATATTAACAGACCTCCTGTTGAGGTAGGCATCCTTGATGGTGAAGCTGTAAATAACATGTTGAAACCAGGAATTTCTCTGAATATGCAAGTCAGATCTTCCTCACATATCACAACTACAACAGGCTATAAGGAATGATGTCATCTGGGATGTTTACAATCTAACTAGTCTGAAGTCAAGCACTTGAAACATGAGAGGAAAAGGCACATGGAGCCATTGAGTAAAATTCCTGGAACTTGGCATGGATTACTAAGACTGTACTATTTTCCTACCTTACCAAGAAATCAGTTCTGTTGGAAACAGAGTGTCAGGTCATTTGGACACATGGCTGATTTTATTTTAATATGGCGAAGTTATTCTTATGTAATATTTGATATTATTTTTGAAAATATCTCAGTTTCTATTATGTTTGAAGTTTTATACATAATTTGGTGAAACGTCCTGCACACCCAGATCTAGCCCTGGCACACATCTTCAAAATGTCCTATGCAAACAGCCAAGAGATGTCACCAGTATAGCCCGATGTACCCAAGAGGAGGCAGACACACGATTATTGCTTCATGTAGCTGATGCTGTCATTGAAGAACACACTGGCGTCTTGGCGCCGTAGCAACTGTTAAGTATCTTTGAACTCTGGGTGGCTTTTGGTACTGGACATTTTCGATACCTGGCTGTCCATGAGATATCTCATGTCTTGGATTCAGACAGGTGCCTTTCATTGCCCATGTTTCATGGCTTTACTCTCTTCATTCGGTAGTAAGGGCAAGGATGGAAGATGGGCCATCTGGAAAGTAGCAAATGAAGTCACACTAGTTGTTGGTGCCTTAACAACAACACCAAAGCGCCACCTGTGCTTTTCGACCCTCCCAAAAAGAGGACTCGATCAAATACCTCCTACAAAGGCAACCCTTCTACAGTATGTGAAAAGGACAATGTACCAGCCATCACGCTGTTGGGGTCCGATGCTACTTTGTGTACCAGAACTCCCACCACCAAATGAATAAGGATGGCATCAAGGTAACACAAGCAGCTGGTAACCAATTTGGACAAACTTGCCTAGGGCTACCAATGCATGTAGAGAACTCATTAGATATGGTTGTAGAAAAGGATGTGGAGTGCACTCTGAATGTTTCAAGGCTGCCATTCCTCATGAGCTTTTAGCTGTTGGCCTAGTGTGACCTCTTCGGGGAGTGTTCAGTAGTTACTTCTGGCATTGTTAAGAAAGAAAGAAAGAAATGTTTTATTTAACGACTCACTCAACACATTTTATTTACGGTTATATGGCGTCAGACATATGGTCAAGGACCAAACAGATCTTGAGTGGAAACCCGCTGTCGCCACTACATGGGCTACTCTTTCCGATTAACAGCAAGGGATCTTTTATTTGCACTTCCCACAGGCAGGATAGCCTTTGTTGAACCAGTTATGGATCACTGGTCGGTGCAAGTGGTTTACACCTACCCATTGAGCCTTGCAGAGCAGTCACTCAGAGTTTGGAGTCGGTATCTGGATTAAAAATCCCATGCCTCGACTGGGATCCGAACCCAGTACCTACCAGCCTGTAGACCGATGGCCTAAACACGACGCCACCGAGGCCGGTCAGCATTGTTAAGAGGCACTTGTAACCACCTACTATACACCCCTACTACTGGCGGCTGTACTTAAGTGCACTGCTCTCTACCAGTTTGGTGGACACACTGACCATGAATGACTGTACACGTATATATGAGGAAAACAAAAATAAAAGTAAAGTTTGTTTTATTTAACGACGCCGCTAGAGCACATTGATTTTTTATCTTATCATCGGCTATTGGACGTCAAACATATGGTCATTCTGACACTGTTTTCAGAGGAAACCCGCTGTCGCCACATAGGCTACTCTTTTACGACAGGCAGCAAGGGATCTTTTATTTGCGCTTCCCACAGGCAGGATAGCACAAACCATGGCCTTTGTTGAACCAGTTATGGATCACTGGTCGGTGCAAGTGGTTTACACCTACCCATTGAGCCTTGCGGAGCACTCACTCAGGGTTTGGAGTCGGTATCTGGATTAAAAATCCCATGCCTCGACTGGGATCCGAACCCAGTACCTACCAGCCTGTAGACCGATGGCCTGCCACGAAGCCACCGAGGCCGGTCAGCATTGTTAAGAGGCACTTGTAACCACCTACTATACACCGCTACTACTGGCGGCTGTACTTAAGTGCACTGCTCTCTACCAGTTTGGTGGACACACTGACCATGAATGACTGTACACGTATATATGAGGAAAACAAAAATAACGTCGTTTAGCTTATATTCTGGAACTGTCCCTGAAATTTGTATAAAATATCACCTCTACATCATGTACAATGGACATAGGTATAAATCTGTGTAATTAGTTCTAAAAAGGACACAAAATATGGTAAATTCAGACACTCGCATTGGATCTTGTGTTAGTCATTACGGCCATTTTTCAAAATGGCCGCCATGGCTTCCAGAGGACAAATCTGCAATGTCCTTATATCTAATTTTTGTCTCTAGGGTATGTCCTAGCATCATGCAAAGTTGCATGCTTTTATCATAAAAGGCACAATTTTGTCACATATCTGCTGGACTAATATCAGGTTTAAACTACGTCGGTACTGACATCTACTTCTAGACGGATTTTTGGCTGCAGTGCAATTCACGTGGCGCGCTCTCTCTGCCTCTGCCTGCCCCACCCCTTTATCTGCCTCTGCCTTCCCCCCTCTCTCTGTCTCTGCCTGCACCCCTCTCTCTGTCTCTGTGTGTGTGTGTGTGTGGTATCTCTCTCTCTGCCTCTGCCTGCCCCCCTCTCTCTCTCTCTCTCTACCTCTCTATCTCTCTCTATATCTCTCTCTCCCTGCCTCTCTCTCTCCCCCTCTCTAACTCTCTCTCCTCTCTCTCTCTCTCTCTCTCTCTCTCTCTCTCTCTCTCTCTCTCTCTCTCTCTCTCTCTCTCTCTCTCTCTCTCTCTCTCTCTCTCTCTCTCGCTCTCTCTCAGGGGTGGAGTGGAGTGTAATAAATTACAATTGAAACCGAAAGCCACAAACCACTTTAAAAAATCGACAATGAGCCATAAAAGGTTGCACATTCTACAGTACCGTTAAATTTGGTTAATATAATTTATAATGCACATAGTGTTTTTAACCATGTACATTGTACCATGTTTACGACTAACATATGGTACCGGCCTCGGTGGCATCGTGGTTAGGCCATCGGTCTACAGGCTGGTAGGTACTGGGTTCGGATCCCAGTCGAGGCATGGGATTTAATCCAGATACCGACTTCAAACCCTGAGTGAGTGCTCCGCAAGGCTCAATGGGTAGGTGTAAATCACTTGCACCGACCAGTGTCCATAACTGGTTCAACAAAGGCCATGGTTTGTGCTATCCTGCTTGTGGGAAGCGCAAATAAAAATCCCTTGCTGCTAACTGAGTAGCCCCATGTAGTGGCGTCGGGTTTCCTCTAAATCTGAAACATATGTCTGACGCCATTCTTTACTAAAATGTACTGAGTGCGTCGTTAAATGAAACATTTCTTTCTTTACTAACATATGTTGATTATGATGTGTGATGAATAATACATGAGTGGCCGTTAGATATCGTTTGTCTTAAGAGTTGTTTTAAGATGTATCTAACGAGCGAAAGCGAGTTTGATACATTTTTAATCAACGAGTTGTAAGATAAATGGTATCTAACGGACAAGAATGTATTATTCTATTTCTTACATATCCCCCCCCCCCCAAAAAAAAAACCCCCAGGTTTTACCCTAATTTTAAGATCTTTTTTTCGTCTAAAGGTTATTTGCAGCCCTAGCACTTACGCGTCACAGACAAACAATTGTCAGGTTAACTATATGTCACAGTGTAATCGATTTCGATCGTGCTGGGTTTTTTTTCATGAGATGTATGGCATTGGTAACCAGGTCATCACCTAGGAGCAGCCAGTCGTATGTCTTGAAATTGTTACAACACACGTACATGTGTAAACAAATAACGAATGATGTTCTCACCAAGTGTGTAAGAAAATGTGTTTAGCCACATACTTTGTACCATGTTTACGACTAACAGATGATGATGGTGATAACTTGTTTAACGTGCTCATATACCACAGAGGTTTAGAACACGCCCATCACGGGTCCGGTCTCTGTCAGTGCCCGTGCTTATAAAACGTTTAGAGTCCAGACTCAATCTCTAATGACGTCACACACGTATACAGTTTGTATGGTGTTGTCATGACATTACTTTCTCAGACTCTACTAGAGTCTCGAGTGTAGATTCTAAAAGTTTTATAAGCATCAGGGCCCAATTTCACAAAACCACAATTCTAATTACTATTAAAAATGCAAAAAATATAGTTTGAAAAACATTATTTTATTTTGTTTTGTCCTGAAAATACTCTTCCGTAATGATGCTATTTTCTGCCTGAAATAGATGCCAATCATATGTAAACGCATAGTCGGTATAACTACTAGTCGCAGACGTAAATTTACGATGCTTTGTGAAACTGGCTCCTGGCCTGATTGACTAACAGATCATTTTTGACAACTAAAATTACATATTGAAGGTAGTACCGCAAACACATTCGATGAAATAATAATAAGAAGGTGGAGCTGGATTGGCCACACGCTCCGGAAACCACCATCAACTCTCACCAGGCATGCCCCGACGTGGAACCCACAAGACAAGAGAAAAAGAGTCCGGCCGAAGAACGCATGGCGAAGGAACCTCCAGGCGGACACATAAAAAGACAGGCTATACCTGGAGACAGCTGGAAACAAGAGCCTGACATGCTCCGACATGGAACCCACAAGGCAAGAGAAAAAGAGGCCGCCCGAAGAACGCATGGCGAAGGAACCTCAAGCCGGACACATAAAAAGACAGGCTATACCTGTAAACAGCGCCTTACCTACCGGTGTCAACACAATTGCACGAGTCTCCCCTGGGTTATCATGCCACGACCAGAAGAGGTCAGGCCCCTTTTAAAGGCCCTATGGGCAACCTAGGGAGACACCACAGCATCGTAGAGGTCTAATTAACGAGCTACTCTCGATTCACTAATGTCAAAACCTATATTAGCTCTGCCATTTTCCGTTTGATCGACCGTTCAAAATTGCGCCAAATTTCCTCAGTCAAAACTGCGCACCTTTTCTCTTTGGCATATTAATTGCTCCATTCAAAATTCCATAGAACCACCACCACCCCCCGCCTGCTACCAACCTTGGTCGGGCTGCTGGTGCTCCCTTGCACCTGCCAGTGCAGGCAGTTCCGCCTCTCCCCCCCCCCCCCCACACCTTTCATGTCATGGACGGAGGAGCCAGCCAAGGCCGGCTCTTGTGCCCATGACAGGCGTGCACTACAACAGCTTGTTTTGAATGTGCACGTAAAACCCTATGACCTGACCTGACCTGACCTGTAGACAGCTCTTGCTCAGAACAGAAGACTCTGGAGAGCGGTTGTGGACGGCCTATGCCCCAGGAGGGACATTGGGCATAAGTAAGTAAGTAAGTAAAGCGAACACCTTCGATTAACAGACGCTGCATTTAATATGTAATTTTAGTAGTCTTCACAAAGGCTATAATAGTCGAAAACATTCAACAATGGCTACTAACTCAGGATAGTACTTTTAACGTAATGGATTTTAATATTTGGTTTAGCACAAATCTAGTATGGTTTTATAAAACCTATTTCCGGGCTTCTTTTGAACATTATATCTGTAATATATTGAAGTTAAATACAATTAGCTACTCCCTCGGTTGTACAACAAAGTCTCCCGAGATCACGTGTTAATTCATTCTTGTAGTGATTGTTATACGTCTGTGTCGTGTCATGTTGTGCTGTTGTCAGAATATATATATTTGTCAAGTGTAAGTGTTATTTTTGTATGTCTATTTGTGGAAGATGTTACAAATTGGCGACGAGGATCGGATTTTGTGCATTGAAATTAATTTTTGATTTTATTCGACTAACTTGAAGTGCAACATTTTTGTTCGAAGAAAAAAACTATTTTAAGTCACGTGACATTGCACGCGCCCCATGCACGGACTGCCGAAGATATTTGTAAATGGCTACTTACGGCAAGATAAATGAATTTAATTTAAAAGATGATTGGACTCAGTATGTTGAACGTTTAGGTCATTATTTTGATGCTAACGAAATTGACAACGCGCATAAAAAGAAATCTATTCGTTTGAGCTTGGTTGGTGCTGAAACTTATGAATTGATGCATAACTTGTGTGTTCCGGAACTTCCAGGTGATAAAACATACGCGCAGTTGACAAAATTAATTCAAGATCATTTGTGTCCAAAACCAAACATTATTGTTCAAAGATGTAAATTCAACAACACGTTTGCGACGTAGTAACGAATCGGTATCTGCTTTTGTGAGTGAACTACGCAGTATTGCAGCGAAATGTGTGTATGGTGCACAGCTAAACGACAATCTACGCGATAGACTGGTAGCAGGCATAAACAATGACAGAATTCAACAACGGTTGTTACAAGATGCAAACTTAACTTTCAAAACGGCTTTAGATACATCATTAGCGATGGAAACTGCAGCAGAAAATGTTCATGATATTTCTCAAACAGCGCATGCCAATTCAGCTGGTGTTTCCACTGTTCATAAATTGCAAAAACGTAATTTTGACAGATCAAAGACACAAACTGTTTGTTTTCGATATGGTAGAAAACATAGTCCAGATGATTGTTGGTTTAAAAATGCAACTTGTAATCATTGTGGTAAGAAAGGTCACATTAAACCAGTGTGTCGTGCAAAACAATACAGTCCAGTTAGTTCAACAAAATTAGACAAAATGCAGCAGCCTTCAAGGAAATTTAATTCCAAAACTCATGTACTTCAAGATGAAGGGGAGGAAGAAGAATGTTATTCTATGTATACACTTGATGGTAAGAAGAAAGCGTCTTCTCAAATACAAGAATCATTCATAATTCAAGGTCAGAAAATTGATATGGAAATTGACACGGGCGCATCCGTTTCTGTGATCAACGAAGAAACGTTTCGGTTGTTGAAAATTAATTCTCCATTGAGAAAATCCAAAGCTATATTACGTACTTTCACAGGTGAGAAAATTATTCCACTGGGAGTGATTGATGTTTCTGTTCAATATCAGAATCAAGAAAAAACATTGCCATTATTGGTAGTTGCTCACGGTCCAAACTTGATGGGTAGGAACTGTTTGCACGAGATTCGTTTGAATTGGGGAAAAATTCAAAACAAATTTGGCATAAATAAAGTTTCATCAACAGATCATACTGCACTGAATGAACTTCTTCAGAAATATGATCATTTGTTTAAAGATGAACTTGGTGCACTGACAGGGAAAAAGGCTACAATTTACCTAAAGGAAGGTGTCACACCAGTGTTTATGAAAAGTCGTCCAGTTCCGTATGCATTACGTGAGGGAATTGAAGTTGAATTGGAGCGATTAGAAGCTCAAGGGACTATCAAACCGGTTGAATTTTCAGATTGGGCTACACCAATTGTTCCAATTGTGAAATCTGATTCTACGGTAAGAATTTGTGGTGACTATAAGATGACAATTAACAAGGCTTGTAAAGTGGATTCTTATCCAATACCAAAGGTGGATGATCTTTATGCTAAGTTAGGCGGAGGACAGAGATACACTGAACTTGATTTGAGTCATGCTTATGAACAATTAGTACTGGATGATGTTTCAAGTGAATATGTAACAATAAATACACATAGGGGACTCTATCGTTATCAGCGTCTTCCATATAGCGTTTCATCATCTCCAGGAATTTTTCAACGTACCATGGAATGTTTGTTTCATAACATACCAAATGTTGTGGCATACTTGGACAATTTGATAATAACAGGTTCAAATGATGATGAACATTTGGAAAACTTATCCAAAGTTTTGGAAAAACTTTCACAGTCTGGTTTACGTTTAAAAAGAAGCAAATGTCAGTTCATGGCAGAGAAAATGATGGTACTTGGACATGTAATCAGTGAACAAGGTATTCAACCATGTGAAGCCAAAGTTAAAGCTGTTCATGATGCTCCTGTGCCAACAAACATTACAGAGTTAAAAGCCTACCTTGGTTTAGTCAACTACTGTCATAGGTATCTTCCAAACTTGTCATCGATGTTAGCTCCGCTATATGGTTTGCTGAAGAAAAATACGGTATGGAGGTGGTCGTCAAAACAACAACAAGCGTTTGATTCATCTAAACGTTTGCTATGTTCAGATACTTTATTGGTACATTATGATCTAAATAAAAAATTGATTTTATCATCATGCGACGCTTCTCCTTACGGAGTTGGTGCAGTTTTGTCTCATGTGATGGAAAACGGTGATGAGAGACCAATTGGATACGCTTCAAGAACACTTGCTCCTGCTGAAAAGAACTATTCACAGCTAGACAAAGAAGGATTAGCAATGATATTTGGAGTTAAGAAATTTCATCAATATCTGTATGGCAGAAGTTTTAAGATCACAACTGATCATAAGCCTTTGCTTGGTCTTCTTGGTGAGAACAAGGGTATACCATCTATGGCATCTGCACGTCTACAGCGTTGGGCTTTGACATTAGCAGCATATGACTATCATTTAGAATACAAAAGTGGCAAAGAAAATGAAAATAGTGATGCACTTAGCAGATTGCCGTTACCTTCTTTTCCAGAGACAGTTCCTTTGCCAGGGGAGGTAATTTTCATGTTGGAACGTTTGGAATCCACACCACTTGATGCTAAACAAATAAAAATGTGGACTCGTTCTGATCCAGTTTTGTCCAACGTTTTGCTATATACCCAGAAAGGGTGGCCAAACATTTGTACACACGATGAATTGCAATCGTATTTCAGACGTAAAGATGAAATTAGTACACAAGATGGATGTTTGCTTTGGGAATCAAGAATAATTGTTCCATCTCAAGGACGAGAGAGAGTACTGAAAGAACTTCATACAACTCATCCCGGAATGACTAAAATGAAAGGATTGGCTAGAAGCTTGATTTGGTGGCCAAAAATGGATCAAGAAATTGAAGAGACAGTAAGATTATGTCATACTTGTCAGTTAAATCAAAAATCTCTCCCTAAATCTCCACTTCATCCATGGGAGTGGCCAGAACGACCATGGTCAAGAATTCATGTGGATCATGCAGGACCATTTCACAATCAAATGTGGCTCATAATTGTGGATGCTCATTCTAAATGGTTGGACATATATCATGTAGCATCTACAAGTTCTCAAACTACAATGGACATGTTACGCATTTCATTTAGTAATCATGGATTGCCAGAAGTCATTGTGAGTGATAATGGTACGTCATTCACAAGTATGGAATTCAAAGGATTTTGTGAAAGAAATGGAATTCAACATATCACATCCGCTCCTTACCATCCAGCGTCTAACGGTCTGGCTGAGAGAGCAGTACAGACTTTTAAAACAAGTTTTAATAAAATGAAGGAAGAAAGTCTTAAAACGAAATTGGCTCGTTTTTTGCTAAGCTATCGGAATGCTCCACAAGGTACAACTGGACAATCACCCGCTCAACTTTTGATGAGTCGACAGCTTCGCAGTCACTTAGATTTGTTACATCCAAATTTAACACAGAAAGTACAACAGAGACAACAGTATCAAAAGAAAACACATGATCAACATTCTCGTGTTCGAAATTTCGGAATCGGTGAACATGTTTATATTCGAAATTTCAGGGGGAAACCCGAATGGGTATCAGGTGTTATTGTGG
>NC_054712.1:37513453-37528453 GCF_016097555.1 Gigantopelta aegis | reverse complement strand
TTACTGAATGAGTAGTAAGGGTTAATTAAAATTAACCAGTTAGGAATAGAGTTGTAATTCCTTTATTAATTAAGTTCCCCTGGAAGCGTTTCTCAATTATCACACGTGTGGGTGTTGTGTCACGGTGACGTGATCAGCATATTGTGTAAACTAGACATCTAGAGATTAACTAATTAAGTGATCAGTTCTGGGTTGTTATTATTTGTTGTTGTTAATTAACTACTGCGGCAGTACATTTGTCATCGTAGGTTAATACAGATTCCAAAGTGTATTGTGTTTTTGTTGTGTTTTCTAGTGAACTAAACGTGCTATAATAATATATACTTTATATAAGATCTTATCTCTGATCATACCTAGACGAGCCACGCGGGTTGAACTGCCCGTTACAGAGAGATCTAATAGATATACAGTTAGGAGAGATATTTGGATAATCGTGTGTTTCATTGAGTTACGGGTATTATAGGATCCCCGTGACATTCATTGAACAACAATTGTCAAAAAGTAGCTCTATTAGATACTTATGGCGTATCCAGTCCATTCCAATAAGCCGACGGCTTTTAGATTTTAAAAATACATGCAATGTCTGCAATACGTTTTGAGCTCTATTTTTAGAAAGAACCGTCCCAAAACCACAGGAGCTGAGTCAGGCGTTGTCAAAATATAATGCATATTCTATGTCGTCTGCTGCTGTAGTTCGCGAGAGCAGAGACGCGGTGTGTTTTGTCACGTTTGATTCAGTTTCAAACTGATACCATACTCGCCGGACACTAAAATCGATGATCGCCCAACGGACTACCTTTGCAAAATTCTTAGTCGCCCTTAGCCAATAAAGGTCGCCACAGGCGACCGGGCCATTACTCATTTTCAACCCTGAAAAATTGATAATTTAAACAAAATTGTATTAACCAAATACAAAATGTTGAAGCCACTTTGCATTACAATTAGTAATTGGGTAATTTAAGCTCTGATCAAGGAAACTAAATTTTTCTATAATTCATTCTATTTTATTGTTTCCACTAGCTTTATACACTGGGTTTTATATTTAAGCATAGAACATCTGCCAAAGAATATAGTTCCATTCAAAAGAGTGCCCCTAGTTTAATTAATGCATTCCTTTCTTTTCCTTCTTAACTTATTTTCGTGCTTATATCCATTTAAGGTTCAAGCACGCTGTCCTGGGCACATACCTCAGTTATCTGGCCTGTCTGTCTAGGATAGTGAGTTAGTAGTCAGTTTGTTAGTTGTTAGTGAGAGAGAAGAGGGTGTAGTGGTCTTACATCTACCTACCCATTAAATAGGTCAAACTCGTTCTGAGTGGGAGCCGGTACCGGGCTTCGAACCCTGTACCTACAAGCCTTATGTCCGATGGCTTAACCACGACGCCACCGAGGCATTCTAGGTCAGGTCAGATCAGTGTTTAACGTGCACATTCAATGCAAGCTGTTGTGACGCACCCATGTTCTGGGCACGTGTACCGGTCTCGGCCGCCTCCTCCGTCCAGGACAGAGGCATTCTATGGATGGAATGGAAAATTGTTTAACGTGCACATTCAGAGCAAGCTGTTGTAGCGCACGCCTACGCTGGGCACAAGTACCGGCCTCAACCGGTACCTCCGTCCAGGACAAGGCATTACATGGAATTGAATGGAAAATGGTTTAACGTGCACATTCAGAGCAAGCTGTTGTAGCGCACGCCTGTCCTGGGCAGGAAAAGGTTGGGGAGGTGAAGGAGGGACCGCCTGCACTGGCAGGTGCAAGGGAACACCAGAAGTCCAACCGTAGTTGGTAACAGGCGGATGGTGGTATGGTGCTATGTAATTTGGAATGTCCCGTAGGATTAAGCCAAAGAGAAATGGTGCGCATTTTAATGAAGGAAGTTTGGCGCAATTTTGATGGTCGTTCTAATTGTGAATGGTAGGGAGCTACGTATAGGTTTGGATTTTAGTAGGCCGAGAGTAGCTCGTACATTCTAGGCGTAGCCAGTCTTTTATATTAGTGGTAGTGGTGGTGGAAACGCAAACAGTTGAACGCCCTTGAAACTTAAGTGTATGTAAGCACGAGCCAAATGTTTGATCGAACACTCGGGGAGGCTATTTATGAGTCCTGTTATTGCTATAAGGACATATAAATGGAGGAAAAAAAGAGGTGTGGTTGGCTGGGGAAGATGAGCCCCCCCCCCCCCCCCGCCCCCCGATGCCCGCGGCTACTCCAGTGGTATGCTCGGCTATGTAAAATAGATAGCAGTGAGATACCCGAAGTGCAGAGTTCTAGAGTTTCACCCCGACCCCCCACACACAAAGTACCATTATAGCTAATTCCTGTAGTTAACTGTCACGCAATTAACTTGTAGATAATGGTCACTTCCCATGGTATTTAACCATGCATCCACATAATCACATGCTTACAGTAGTAAACATATTATACTATATCCTGGCTTATACCATTTACCTTTACTGTTTCACGATAATTAATAGATAGATAATCTATATTAATATACCAGCGGTTATCATAAATACTATATGGTATAAATTGTATATATATCAATGAAAAGAAAAAGAAGACAACCTGTGGTATTTGAGACCAACTTTAATTCACCGATAGAGTACGAGTAGTTATACCAAAATAAAATACGAACATGCAATGAGGGACTGAATGTCAGAACTGTGAGACTGAATATCAGAACTGTGGGACTGAATGTCAGAACTGTGGGACTCAATGTCAGAACTGTGGGACTGAATATCAGAACAGTGGGACTGAATGTCAGAACTGTGGGTCTGAATGTCAAAATTGTGGGACTCAGTGTCAGAACTGTGGGACCGAATGTCAGAATTATAGGACTCAATGTCAGAACTGTGGGACTGAATGTCAGAACAGTGGGACTGAATATCAGAACTGTGGGACTGAATGTCAGAACTGTGGGACTCAAGGTCAGAACTGTGGGACTCAATGTCAGAACAATGGGACTGAATATCAAAACTGTGGGACTCAGTGTCAGAACAGTGGGACTCAATGTCAGAACTGTGGGACTCAATGTCAGAACTGTGGGACTGAATATCAAAACTGTGGGTCTGAATGTCAGAACTGTGGGACTCAATGTCAGAACTGTGGGACTGAATATCAGAACTGTGGGTCTGAATGTCAGAACTGTGGGACTGAATGGAATGGATGAATGTTTTTAAGGACACCCCAGCAAAACAAAAACACATCAACTATTGGGTGATAAACTGAGTTATATGATAATCAACAACAAAGTACAATTCCAAAATTATCATAAACTTTAAAAATCTGTGAAAGAAGGAAGGAAGGAAATGTTTTATTTAACGACGCACTCAACACATTTTATTTACGGTTACATGGCGTCGGACATATGGTTAAGGACCACACAGATATTGAGGGAGATAATCCGCTGTCGCTACTTCATGGGCTACTCTTTTCGATTATCAGCAAGGGATCTTTTATATGCACCATCCCATATACAGGGTAAAGCATACCACGTCATTTAATATACCAATCGTGATGCACTGGTTGGAGCGAGAAATTGCCCAACGGGCCCGACTAACAGGGATCGATTCCAAACCGACCGCCAATCGAGTAAGCGTTTACCACTGGGCTACGTCTTGCCGCAATCTGTGAAAGAGTCACATTTATCTGAGACACAATGAAGCAAACTAACATTAAATACCAAATATATATATATATATATATATATATATATATATATATATATATATATATATATATATATATATTACCCATATGGGCTCAAATATACGTGGTAATATTTTTTCGATCTCTGCACAGTGTGCAGATTGCTTCTACAGTCACTGATTGGCTGGCTTTAAAAAGACAAGATTTGATTGGCAATTACATACTGCCGGGACTACTTTTTGTTCATTCATGATTCCATTCATCGGTCAAACTATTACTACGAACTTCAAATATTTTTTTACGATACGAACATTTACGGAATTAAAAATCAAAGTATATGTACAAATGTTTAAAAAAATTTTTTTTTTATTATTTTGACTGTTTTTTTTTGGAACTATTCTTTGGTGGATACTGTTGGGTGTGCACCGATAACGGTGCGTATGAATATATTGTTATGGCTGGTAGAGCTTGTTAGTTGTTACAGCAGCGAGAACGTAAATATACTTTTAAAATCGTTAAAGATTGACAATGGGTAATAAAGAGAATAACCAACTCACTAAGAGGAATTACGGATTATCTGTCCCTCGTGAATTAATACTGTAAAACACTCGCCAGAGGCTCGGGTTTACAACATTAATTCACTCGGGACAGATAATCCGTAATTCCTCGTAACTCGTTAGTTATTCTCTAAATAATAAAAGGACAAAAATAAACGCTGCGGTCAGAGCATTAAAACAGTTATGGAGTAAACACTAAACACACCAATATTGTACCGAATTATCAAGATAATTTCGTTTTAAGTAAACGGCTTCAAAATATCAACACAACACACCACAAATAAAATCATCAAAAAGACAAAAATAAACGCTGTGGTGAGACCATGAAACAGTGTATGGAGTTGTGGTAAACTAACCAATATTGCACAAAACGAAAAACATTTGAAAACATTATTACATAGGCTTATAGATTTGTTTTAAAATTTCCAAGAGATAATGAACATATGCTGTATTCGCTAATCTCAAGGAAACCTATTAGAATGTTGCAACCTCTGGAACCACGACGAGAAACAGCAAACATAGCGGTGAGAAACTGACTGCCACTGAATGCAAATAACACTGATACTGTGGATGAAAGTTTTAAATACAGTCTATATGTTCGTATTACTATAATATATGTGTACTCTTATTTCTTTCCCATCACTATATTACCTATCTGTGGTTAGTACGGTCATTAATATATTCCATATGATCCACATAAACACGTACATTCATAATGCCACACTGAACGACTAATTGGTAGCTTTCTATCGAACAGTGTACATTTTGTCAATACGACAAATGACCTACAAAGCTCATTATATCTATTTTAACATTATATTTTCTGTATGAAGATTATTTTGTTTTATTTTCAGAAGACACGCGAACATAGCACCACCACCTCCAGCTTTGATAAACCTCGAAATTGTATTAATATGTCTAATACTGGATGTAAAATGGATATAATTATATATATATATATCTTCAAAAAAAAAAGAAAAAAAGTAGGGGAACTCTAATAAGAATTTATAATTGCCAAAATTGTAAGGTATATTAGCTGCGGGGAATGGTTATATGATAATAGTGAATTAATTGGGCAAACAATACAACAGGTAGTTCAGTATTACAGTAGGTTTTATGACCGCCAAAGATCGTGAAGGACGATTGGGGTCAGAAGTGAAATTTGAAAGTTGACGTGTTTTTTTTTTATCAGTATATCGCAAATTCAAACAATAAAAATGACTAAAAACAAAACAATAACAACTGTATGATCAACAGAATGAAAAAGATTGACAGAAATAATGTTCAACAGTGATTAATCGACCTTCCTTGAAATTGTCAAAATTGAGAATGACACCCCACTCACGTGTACGGGGCAACTGCGTGATGCACATGCAAACTGTATATACATTTTATTCCTAATATATGATATTGACAATACCGAAACACACGGGGGTAATAATCTCTTTATCAATCTCAAGCTTAATACAACGTGCTTTTGTAAACTATACACGCAATTTTAATTCTAGTCCGCCATTACTTGATATTCAAATGACGTAAGCATATGTGGCGCGGTGTCTTTTTGAATGGAAATGACGTCAAACTCGAATGACGTCATTTTTGGATGTCCTTACATCAAAATAAACTAGTGCTTAACGTTTTTTAAATTTTCTGAACGCTGGACAGCTTTTAGTGTAAAATTACTATTGAAATGTTTTTATTTGATAATTTTGAATGCATACGTCAATTATGGAGTGTTTGCTTAAATGTCAATAACCCTAGTGCCGTGAGACCTCGATCAATTTACATCTAATTTGCAAAGTTGTCAAATTCTTAAAGTATGTGATCTGAAAAATATCACATACTTTGATTGCACTGAAAATATAAGATATATATATATATATATATATATATATATATATATATATATATATATATGTACACACACACACACACACACACACACACACACACACACACACACACACACACACACATATGTACACACTTGTATATACATGATATACATGTATATTATAAACTGGGTTGAGTCGACATAAATCAATATAAATATGCAATATATGTGTAATAATAATAGTTGGAATCAAGTGTATAACAATGGCTGTGGAGTGCGTATTGAATGTTACACCTGGAAGGAAGGAATGTTTTATTTAACGACAGACAAAACGCATTTTAATTATGGTTATATGTTCTCGGACATATGGTTAAGGAGAAAGGAAACCCGCTAACGATAAGCAATGGGCTACTAGTTCCGATTAGTAGCAAGGGATATTTTACATGCAGCATCCCACAGACAGGAATGCACATACCGCCGCCTTTGTTAAACCAGGCGTGGAGCAAGCACTGGCTTGAACGAGAAATAGTCCAAATGGGCTTACTGACGGTGACAAACCGCGCATCAGGCGACTGCTTTACCACTGGGCTACGTCCCTCCCCATGTTACACCTAAACCACACTGTTTTTACTATTAAAGACTAGACAAGTATTGTTTAACGTATTCTTTATTCTAAACTACTCTAAGCGTTTTATAGTACGCGTACGCTTACATTTCAAACAATGAGGTTTGCGTACCATCTCAGTACAAAATTATGAAAATATTACCTTCGTCGGTGAAGGAGCGGGACGTAGACCAGTGGTAAA
Source organism: Gigantopelta aegis (assembly GCF_016097555.1). Taxonomy (NCBI): domain Eukaryota; kingdom Metazoa; phylum Mollusca; class Gastropoda; order Neomphalida; family Peltospiridae; genus Gigantopelta; species Gigantopelta aegis. The sequence continues at coordinate 37,521,609 of NC_054712.1, read as the reverse complement.
GTACACGCCTGGTGAGCGGTCAGTCTGGGATCGATACCCATCAGTGGCCACATTGGGCTATTTCTCGTTCCTACCAGTGTATCACAACTGGTATATCAACGACCGTGGTATGTGCTATCCTGTCTGTGGGATGGTGCATGTAAAATGGAAAAATGTAGCGGGTTTCCTGTCTATGACTGTGTCAGAATTACCATATGTTTGACATCCAATAGACGATGATTAATAAATCAATGTGCTTCAGTGGTGTCGTTAAACAAAACAAACTTCATTAGAGAAAACGAATGGCTTTGGAAAAACACACAGAGAAGCCATGATGAGTTATCTCCCTTTGTTTACCAGTATATTAAAATTTTAACACGACTGACTTGACCAAGAAACTACATGTCCACCAGTACAAATTGTCATTAATAAGTGTAATCGTCACTAAAAATGGAGATTATAATAATTTTATGTATAACAATAATGAATAAAGAGTTCAGTTTATGTGTATACTAATAACTGGGGGAAGGGGGGGGGGGGGGAGGTTACACATAAATCAATGGTAATTTAAAATGTGTATAATAGTAACTGAAGAAATTCAAATCATATGAACAAATAATGACTGTAGAGTGAATATTCAAGTCGATCATTTTTAAATGTATTCGATATTCATTTTCATTTCAACTTATTTTCGTGCGTATATCCAATTACGGTTCAAGCACGCTGTCCTGGGCACACACCTCAGCTATCTGGGCTGTCTGTCCAGGGCAGTGAGTTAGTTGTTAGTGGTTAGTGAGAAAGAAGAGGGTGTAGTGGCCTTACACCTAGCCATTGAGTTGTTAAAACTCGCTCTGGGTGGGAGCCGGCACGGGGCTGCGAACCCAGTACCTATCAGCCTTATTTTCGATGGCTTGACCACGACACAACCGAGGCCGGTTTTATATTCTAATGTACTCTAAGTAATCTAAATCTCTCTTATATTTTAAACGATGAGCTTTGCGTATCGTCTAGTTAGGAAGAGTTTGGTGAAAATGCTATTTTTTTAAATCGAGAAAAGAAACAGACACGCCATCATAAGTTATCACCCTTTGTGTATTGGTATATTTTAACATGACTGATACACATTTTTTTTTAACGATACCACTAGAGCACATTAATTTATCAATCATCGGCTATTGGGTGTGCCTCGGTGGTGTTGTGGTTAAGACATCGGACATAATGCCAGTAGGTACAGGGTACGCAGCACGGCACCAGCTCCCACCCAGAGCGAGTCAATAGGTATGTGTAACGCCACTACACACTCTTCTCTCTCACTAACCATGGACAATTAAGAACTAACCCACTGTCCTGGACAGACATCATAGATATATGAGGTGTGTGCCCAGGACAGCGTGCTTGAACCTTAATTGGATATAAGCACGGAAGTAAGTTGAAATGAAAATGATAATTTTGACATTTAGTCTCAAAAAGGAAATTCGCTACATATGTCCATTAGTAGCTATGGATATATTATACGCACCATCCCACAGACAGGATAGCACATACCACTGCCTTTGATACACCAGTCGTGAGGTACTAGCTGGAACGAGAAATAGCCCAATGGGCTCACCGACGGGGATCGATCCTAAACTGACCGCGCATCAAGCGAGCCATATACCACTGGATAATAAGTAAGATATATTATTAAAATTAAAAAAAAAAGAAAAAAAAAAGAAGAAGATATATACATAAACAAACAAAGAGATAAATAAATAAAATTAATGAAAAAAAAAATCACTGATTTGTTTTTGGGTGGAAACTTTGAAATTAGGGATGATGCATCCTTTCTCTGGAGGGGCGGGACGTAGCTCAGTGGTACAGCGCTCGCCTGATGTGTGAACGATCTAGGACTGATTCCTGTCGGTGGGCCCATTGGGCTATTTCTTGTTCCAGCCAGTGCTTCACGACTGGTGTAACAAGGGTGGTATGCACTGTCCTGTCTGTGGGATGGTGCATATAAAAGATCCCTTGCCGCCAGTCGAATAGAATAGCCCATGTGTATCTGTGTGGTCCTTAACCATATGTCAGACGCCATATAACCGTAAATAAAATGTGTTGAGTGCGACGTTAAATAAAACATTTCCTTCCTTTCTCTCTCTGGATCCAAGCTTGATTTGAACACCACCACCGTACTATTTACCCGGGTTGTCTGTTCGTCCATAATGTTATATGTTATAATATTATGGGCAAACAGACAAGTCAAGTACTAGTAATGCTAGCACAAGACTACCAACTATCAGCACAAAGTTGGCCAATTCAACGGTTGCGTTGTAATTTCCCCAACTCCCGATTTACAACGGGTGTGCTCAGATTAACACCTAATGGGTTATACGACGAGAGTCGAGCTGTAAGAGCGCTCAGACTAACACCTAATGGGTTATACGACGAGACTCGAGTTGTAAGAGCGCTCAGACTAACACCTAATGGGTTATACGACGAGACTCGAGTTGTAAGAGCGCTCAGACTAACAACTAATGGGTTATACGACGAGAGTCGAGTTGTAAGAGCGCTCAGACTAACAACTAATGGGCTATACGACGAGAGTCGAGTTGTAAGAGCGCTCAGACTAACACCTAATGGGCTATACGACGAGACTCGAGTTGTAAGAGCGCTCAGACTAACACCTAATGGGTTATACGACGAGACTCGAGTTGTAAGAGCGCTCAGACTAACAACTAATGGGCTATACGACGAAACTCGAGTTGTAAGAGCGCTCAGACTAGCAACTAATGGGTTATACGACGAGAGTCGAGTTGTAAGAGCGCTCAGACTAACAACTAATGGGTTATACGACGAGAGTCGAGTTGTAAGAGCTATACGACGAGACTCGAGTTGTAAGAGCGCTCAGACTAACAACTAATGGGCTATACGACGAGACTCGAGTTGTAAGAGCGCTCAGACTAACAACTAATGGGCTATACGACGAGAGTCGAGTTGTAAGAGCGCTCAAACTAGCAACTAATGGGTTATACGCCGAGAATCGAGTTGTAAGAGCGCTCAGACTAGCAACTAATGGGTTATACGCCGAGAATCGAGTTGTAAGAGCGCTCAGACTAACAACTAATGGGTTATACGACGAGAGTCGAGTTGTAAGAGCGCTCAGACTAACAACTAATGGGCTATACGACGAGAGTCGAGTTGTAAGAGCGCTCAGACTAACACCTAATGGGCTATACGACGAGACTCGAGTTGTAAGAGCGCTCAGACTAACAACTAATGGGCTATACGACGAGACTCGAGTTGTAAGAGCGCTCAGACTAACAACTAATGGGTTATACGACGAGAGTCGAGTTGTAAGAGCGCTCAGACTAACACCTAATGGGTTATACGACGAGACTCGAGTTGTAAGAGCGCTCAGACTAACAACTAATGGGCTATACGACGAGACTCGAGTTGTAAGAGCGCTCAGACTAACAACTAATGGGCTATACGACGAGAGTCGAGTTGTAAGAGCGCTCAGACTAACACCTAATGGGTTATACGACGAGACTCGAGTTGTAAGAGCGCTCAGACTAACAACTAATGGGTTATACGACGAGAGTCGAGTTGTAAGAGCGCTCAGACTAACAACTAATGGGTTATACGACGAGAGTCGAGTTGTAAGAGCTATACGACGAGACTCGAGTTGTAAGAGCGCTCAGACTAACAACTAATGGGCTATACGACGAGACTCGAGTTGTAAGAGCGCTCAGACTAACAACTAATGGGCTATACGACGAGAGTCGAGTTGTAAGAGCGCTCAAACTAGCAACTAATGGGTTATACGCCGAGAATCGAGTTGTATGACCGCTCAGACTAGCAACTAATGGGTTATACGACGAGAATCGAGTTGTAAGAGCGCTCAGACTAACAACTAATGGGTTATACGCCGAGAGTCGAGTTGTAAGAGCGCTCAAAGTAGCAACTAATGGGTTATACGCCGAGAATCGAGTTGTAAGAGCGCTCAGACTAGCAACTAATGGGTTATTCGCCGAGAATCGAGTTGTAAGAGAGCTCAGACTAACAACTAATGGGTTATACGAGTGAGTCGAGTTGTAAGAGCGCTCAGACTAACAACTAATGGGTTATACGCCGAGAATCGAGTTGTAATTGCGCTCAGACTAACAACTAATGGGTTATACGACGAGAGTCGAGTTGTAAGAGCGCTCAGACTAACAACTAATGGGTTATACGCCGAGAATCGAGTTGTAAGAGCGCTCAGACTAACAACTAATGGGTTATACGCCGAGAATTGAGTTGTAAGAGCGCTCAGACTAACAACTAATGGGGTATACGCCGAGAATCGAGTTGTAAGAGCGCTCAGACTAACAACTAATGGGTTATACGACGAGAATCGAGTTGTAAGAGCACTCAGACTAACAACTGGACAATCTAGCACGTAAGTCTTAAGGGTGTATACTACCAAATCAAATCCCATAGACGACAATAGTAACATATGTGACTAAAACTCCTACCTGCAGCGTATCAATCGACATAAACGCCACGGATATAAATACTACCATCCCTCACCCTTAAAGAGAATCAGAAAAAATGGGGGCCAAGCTGCTCATTTCTGAGATAACAGGTAGCGTCTATGACTACCCTAGTTCCGCACAACATTCGACCCAGCCGGAAAATATTTGGTTTAGCACTATCTTAAGGTGATGGTCAAAACAAGCGTGGATCCAGGAAGAGGATTCGTTCTAAGTTAGATATTTCCAACTAATACTAATCGTTTAACGATTAACATTACATACTTAATATTGTTACTTATAGAAAGAAAGAAAGAAATGTTTTATTTAACGACGCACTCAACACATTTTATTTACGTTTATATGGCGTCAGACATATGGTTAAGGACCACACAGATTTTGAGAGGAAACCCGCTGTCGCCACTACATGGGCTACTCTTTCCGATGAACAGCAAGAGATCTTTTATTTCCGCTTCCCCCAGGCAGGTGACCGGCCTCGGTGGCGTCGTGGTTAGGCCATCGGTCTACAGGCTGGTAGGTACTGGTTTCGGATCCCAGTCGAGGCATGGGATTTTTAATCCAGACACCGACTCCAAACCCTGAGTGAGTGCTCCGCAAGGCTCAATGGGTAGGTGTAAACCACTTGCACCAACCAGTGATCCATAACTGGTTCAACAAAGGCCATGGTTTGTGCTATCCTGCCTGTGGGAAGCGCAAATAAAAGATCCCTTGCTGCTAATCGGAAAGAGTAGCCCATGTAGTGGCGACAGCGGGTTTCCTCTCCTAATCTGTGTGGTCCTTAACCATATGTCTGACGCCATATAACCGTAAAGAAAATGTGTTGAGTGCGTCGTTAAATAAAACATTTCTTTCTTTTTCCCACAGGCAGGATAGCACAAACCATGGCCTTTGTTGAGCCAGTTATGGATCACTAGTCGGTGCAAGTGGTTTACACCTACCCATTGAGCCTTGCGGAGCACTCACTCAGGGTTTGGAGTCGGTATCTGGATTAAAAGTCTCATGCCTCGACTGGGATCTGAAACCAGTACCTACCAGCCTATAGACCGATGGCCCAAGCACCTCGCCACCGAGGCCGGTGTGTTACTTATAGATTGTCAGTGTTTCAATGTGTTTGTTCACAGTATGGGGCTGGATTTAGCTCAGTCGGTTGAGTGCTCGCTCGAGGTGCTTGCGTCTCAGGATCGAACCACCTCGGTGGATTCATTCAAATGATTTTGTATTTTTCTCGTTCCAACTAGTGCACCGCAACTGGCCAAAGACCGTGATATGTGCTTTCCTGTCTGTGGTAAAGTGCATATAAAATATCCCTTGCTGTATTAGGACAAATGTAGCAGGTTTCCTCTGATGACTACGTGTCAGAATTACCAAATGTTTGACATCAAATAATCAATAATTAATTAATCAATGTGCTCTAACGGTGTCGTTAAACAAAACAAATTTTAAATATCTTCTTCACAGTATACAAGAGTACTACGGTTTCCTATGGAATTGGTGGACCTGTGCAGTTTCATTTGGGCTTATGTTTGTATGCTCATCTATCTAAAAACTATACCGGTGCTCCGCAACTGGTATATTGAAGACCATTGTACGTGGTATCCTGTTTGTGTGTGTGTGTGTGGGGGGGGGGGGGGATGCATATATAATATATTCTTACTGCAAACGGAGACATATAGGGGTGTTCCTCTAAGACTACATGTCAGAATTACCACGTTTACCACCCAATAACCTATGATTAATATACGATTATGCTCTAGTGGTGTCGTTAAACAATACTAGTAGTCGGTTTGGGATCGATCCCCGTCGGTGGGCCCATTGGGCTATTTCTCGTTCCAGCCAGTGCACCACGACTGGTATATCGAAGGCCATGGTATGTACTACCCTGTCTGTGGGATGTTACATATAAAACATCCCTTGTTGCTAATCGAAAAGAGTAGTCCATGAAGTGGCGACAGCGAGTTTCCTCTCTCAATATCTGTGTGGTCCTTAACCATATGTCTGACGCCATATAACCGTAAATACAATGTGTTGAGTCAGTCGTTAAATAAAACATTTCCTTCCTTCCTTCCAAAATACTAGTAAGCCTTAACGTTTGTACCAACGTAATTTTCTGCCGTCGTGAAGTCCGCATTTGAGTCATAAACCTATCTCACAAATTCCAGACATTCCTGGATGCGTCGAAGAAGAAAAATATTTATTGCATAAAGTATTAATCACCACTTAAAGCACATACTGGTTTCAATATAAATTAATTTATATCCAATTTGGAGTTGTCGCTGCGCCGCTGACAGTGCTAATAATGATCTACTTTATGTTTGCTTCAAGTTGTCTAAATTATTTATCACTAATTATATAAACAATATTGCACCACGTTGCGATTGGAATTTAGTATTCCCCTCACCAGCATAATAATGTAAAATACACAAATGGGACGTCTGACGTCTCATTTGTGGAAGTATATAACACCATTAGAAAGATAGGTCACCCGACAATTTATTACCTCAGTAGCATGCGTGCATGTCATATTAGTTTTATAATACTCTAGAGCAGACTATGGAATGAGTTAACGGCTACGCGTTGGCTTCCGGCCTCGGCGGTGTCGTGGTTCAGCCATAGGACACAAGGCTGGTAGGTACAGGGTTCGCAGCCCGGTACCGGTTCCTGCCCAGAGCGAGTTTTAACGACTCAGTGGGTAAGTGTAAGACAACTACAACCTCTACTTTCTCGCTCACCTATAACAACTAACTAACAACTAACAAAAAAGAAAGAAAGAAATGTTTTATTTAACGACGCACTCAACACATTTTATTTACGGTAATATGATGTCAGACATATGGTTAAGGACCACACAGATTTTGAGAGGAAACCCGCTGTCGCCACTACATGGGCTACTCTTTCCGATTAGCAGCAAGGGATCTTTTATTTGCGCTTCCCACAGGCAGGATAGTACAAACCATGGCCTTTGTTGAACCAGTTATGGATCACTGGTCGGTGCAAGTGGTTTACACTTACCCATTGAGCCTTGCGAAGCACTCACTCAGGGTTTGGAGTCGGTATCTGGATTAAAAATCCCATGCCTCGACTGGGATCCGAACCCAGTACCTACCAGCCTGTAGGTGTAAACCGCTTGCACCGACCAGTGATCCATAACTGGTTCAACAAAGGCCATGATTTGTGCTATCCTGCCTGTAGGAAGCGCAAATAAAAGATCCCTTGCTGCTAATCGGAAAGAGTAACCCATGTAGTGGCGACAGCGGGGTTCCTCTCAAAATCTGTGTGGTCCTTAACCATATGAGTAGTATATTTTATACGTGGCGGGGACAACAATGGAATACAATGGAAAACGCCACCGTGCACCGCCGGAACAATGGTCGACGCCACCAGTACAATGGGTGCATACCTGTTATCTTTCAAGGTCATACAGATTATGTTTCAAGGTCATATTTCAAGGTCATACAGATTATGTTTCAAGGTCATCTTTCAAGGTCATGCTGATTATGTTTCAAGGTCATGTCAGTTCATTTGGTGTATAGCTGTCATCTGTCAAGTGGGTTTATTTATAGTTATTTTTAGACACTCTTTTGTGTGTGTAATTTGTTTGTGAGCACGAGGACGATGGGTGCAAAGTAGTTTGAAAGGTTTATCTGTGGGAAACGTGTGCTTTTTAAT
>NC_054712.1:37436534-37513253 GCF_016097555.1 Gigantopelta aegis | reverse complement strand
ATGACCTTGAAAGATGACCTTGAAACATAATCTGTATGACCTTGAAATATGACCTTGAAACATAATCTGTATGACCTTGAAAGATGCCCTTGAAAGATAACAGGTATGCACCCATTGTACTGGTGGCGTCGACCATTGTTCCGGCGGTGCACGGTGGCGTTTTCTATTGTATTCCATTGTTGTCCCCGCCACGTATAAAATATACTACTCATATGTCTGACGCTATATAACCGTAAATAAAATGTGTTGAGTGCCTCGTTAAATAAAACATTTCTTTCTTTCTTTAAAATATACGAAACTAATGAGCAATATATAACACATTTAATTATTTGTATTACTTTGTTTTTAATTGTTGACGTGGGAAATAACATAGCAATCTAACAAAGTGCCCAACCTTTGTTTCAGTAGGCCATATGCATCAAATAACCGCCGTGGGTCATTATACAAAATTTCAAGGAATCAATGAAGACCAATTTGAAAACAAGCGGAGGCAATCTGGAGTTTCGCCCTAAACCAGTGTGTCGTTTCGCCTTTATTCTAGATCATTTCTAATTTCGCTCCAATTGGTGGGATTTTAATATTTATTTTTATAGGCCTATATTTAACACCGTACGTTTTATGATTTATTCTTAAAGGAAAGCGTTGTTTTTATCTGCAATTTAGTATTCATTTGTCATTGGTGTTAAAGTCATTACAGATTTTCATAGGTTTTGTTAATGGAAGGTTACGTATAATATTGTTACGACATCGCAATACATGCATGTTCAGTGAACGTTGTTTACCAGGTGTGTAATAAAATATACATCAGTATTTAGCATACACCAACAGCATAGATGTCGGGTGTATAAAGATACGAGTGACTGCGCTCCATCGGACCATAGGGAATAAGAAGGAAGGAAATGTTTTATTTAACGACGTATTCAACACATTGTATTTACGGTTATATGGCGTCGGACATGTGGTTAAGGACTACACAGGTATTGAGAGAGGAAACCCGCTGTCGCCATTTCATGGGCTACTCTTTTCGATTAACATCAAGAGATTTTTTATATGCACCATCCCATAGATAGGATAGTACATACCACGACCTTTGTTACATCAGTTGTGGAGCACTGGCTGGAACGAGAAATGGGTCTACTTGTCGTTTTGAGACGGCCCCTGAAAGACGGAATGGCTGAGTGGGCGATCATGTGACGCAACGTCACGATATAGGTCGGCGAACTTAGAATTCTGCTGTCCGGAGTTTGCCGAAGCTTAGCTGAATGTGGGTGCTGTCTGGTTCTTTCTGTAGTGTGTGTATTAGTGATTAATATCTGAATTTTTTTTAATCAAGTAACTCGAAAATGGTCGATGTAAATGTATTTGACGTCAAACATAGGATTGTTGTGGTATTAGAGCGGAAATCTTTGCCAACTTTTTGGTTGTCGGCAATTGCCAAACAAAATACATAGCTTGGTCTCTGACTGTAATGAGAGCGTATTTATGTCCAAATGTCCGTCTAGCTCTCTTACAGTCAGAGTACTCGGACTAGGTAGTAGTCTACCAAATAGCATCTCGTCCAGGTCAAAGTTCGAGGTGCACCCACTTTTGATACAGCACTTCATGGTTCCTTGAATGCCATTGGAGACATATGTCACAGTACTAAATAAAGTGTTGTTTTATGTGACCAAAAACTTGCTGTGATTTGATTTGATCCAGTGTTAGTGTACCACGTACTGTGATGCTTGAAATATAGGTGGGATGTCATAAAAATAAGCTTGCCAATTTTTGTGCGGGACAGCGGTTGTGAAGGACACTTCGTGTTATCTCAGAAACTAGCAGCTTACCCCCCCCCCCCCCCCCCCCCATTTTCTGTGATTTATTTCAAGGGTGAGGTGTTCTAGTATTTACATATGTTGTGTGTATGTTGATTTATATATTGCATGCAACAGTTATAGCCCGATATGTTACTATCGTCGTCTATGGGATTTTATTTGGTGTTAAACACCCAACAGCAGTTCCGCACCTAGTTAGTGCATTAAGCACATCGTCACATTCGACCATATGTCGCACGATCTGGTAAAATGATTTTTAACAAAACTACCAACCACAGGCCGCGGTGACACCTAAACCTTGAACAGAGTGCAAGTCTAGATCCGGCATTGATTGGGTAACATATGGTGCTGACGAATACTCAAATCACAGAAATCGTTAATTCACGCACGCACTTTTTTTACTTTTAATGAGTCTGTATTTTTTCTAGGTAATGTTTCGACAGAAGGGAAGGAAATGTTTTATTTAACAACGCATTCAGCACATTTTATTTACGGTTATATGGCGTTGGAACATATGCTTAAGGACCACACATATATTGAGAGAGAAAACCCGCTGTCGCCACTTCATGGGCTACTCTTTTCGATTAGCAGCGAGGGATCTGTTATATGCACCATCCCATGGATAGGATAGCATATACCACGGCATTTGATGTACTAGTCGTGGTACACTGGCTGGAGTAAGAAATAGCCCAATGGGCCCGCTGGCGCGACAGAAGGGAATATAATTTAATTCACTGCAGTCGGTAACATCAGAGAAATATATATAATTATAATAAAAATACAAACTGTCAGTTCATTGAAATGATATAAAAAAAAATACAGATAGATCTTAAGAAAAAGGAGATAGAGGAACCCCCCCCCCAAAAAAAAAACCCACCCCAAACCCCAAATACCCCCCCAAAAAAAAGAAAAAAGAAAAAAAAGAACCCACATCCAAAAACAAAACAAAAAATTATCCCCCTAAACCCTCACAAAAAAGAACCTAAACAAACCACACTTCATCAACAACAACAACAACAACAACAACACGCCAACCATAAATGTTAAGTAGGCACGGAATTGTTTGTGAATAACTGGGCATAGTTTCTTGTGGAGCAAACAGTTCCTTCAGTGAAGACATCGTACATGTTGATGCTATGGAACAATTTGTACACAATTATACAAATCCTACGACCGATTAGTTGTTAATCTGAGTGCTGCCACCCGTCGCAAGTCGGTAGTTGGGAGAAATTACAACGCAACCATCGAGTTGGCCAACTTCGTCGTGACAGTTTATAGTCTAAGACTAATATTACGGTAGAAATGCTACAAAACAGCTTACAGCACTAAGTATTAAAGGAAATGGTGATCAGTGTACAGACTATGAAAGCAATTGGTAACACAACATGGCATAAAAACTTTAACATCAATTATTAAACAGATGAATGGCTATTAGGGTTAGTCTAATGATCGACGTTTTACTGTAGCAACAACATGAGGGAATTTATAGAAATTACATTTAGTAATAACTCTCGAACATGGAATATATACGTAATAATTTTTTGGAATAATGTCCGCTAGAATTTCATTTCCGATACCCCCTAGACATTCGAACGGTCTGCGAGCTTTGCAGAATCGACTTTATAATATGTTCACTTTTTAAAGCACGCTTACGCGTTTTTCACGTGACAGAAATTTGAAATACGTCACATCAAAATTATTTTTAAAATGATTATTTGCTTTTAGATTAGCAAAGCAGCGCCAGCAACCAAAGAAGCAATCACATTTTTTGTTATTAGTCCCCTTCTGGTCCAACCGGAGGGGACTATAGGTTTCGTCTCCATCCTTCTGTCTGTCTATTAGTATGTCTGTCTGTCTGTCAGTATGTCTGTCACTCTGTCAGTCTGTCTGTCGGTCAGTCTGTATGTCTGTCTGTCACTCTGTCTGTCTGTCTCTACCACATATAGTTTTCCGGATGTTTTTCGACATGTATTACTTTAGCATAACTCCCAGAATGCTTGTTTCATGTTAACTTGATTTTCTACCTTATATCATTTCATCTCTATGACTATATGTCACAATTACCAAATATTTGACATCAAATAGACGATGATTAATAAATTAATGTTCTCTAATGGTATCGTTAAACAAAACAAACTTTAGACCTAGGACTTGTATTCCTAGGAGGCAGAGTCCGGGGGATAACTATTCGTACGGACATGTATTCGGTTTACACCGGTAGCGGCTCCAACGCTGTTTAACGCTTCATTACAGAGGTGTATTGCAGTGCTACATCCACCGACGTATCTCTCTCTCCAACGAAAAAATAAATATAAACAGTCCAGATAGCTGATGCTTGGGCCTTGGACAGCGTGCTTGAACATTTACTGGATATAATCGAGTTGAAACGAGAATGAAATCAGTCAGTCATTAACGAGCGCTTGTGACAAAATCGACTGCACACAGAGGTATTATTTTCTCGTGTCGGTTTATCATCCACCGGCTCTCTCGGCTGGATGCAGTTTGTTGGCTGCCAACTTGTTTCTGTCCTCGGCGGCGCAAACAAACTATTCACGTTGAACTATAAAAAAAATCATTCCACTTGTAGAGCTTATGTTGCGAGCCAGTACCCGAGTTTATTTATCTGCTGTCTAAATGTTCGTGATGGATGAGGATTGGAGATGCGATGCGTCTACTGTTTGTAGTGTTAAATAAATTGGATTCTTTGTGAAACAAGCGACCAATAGCGAACTAATTCATGACAAACTGTTTGCTTACTCATTAGGGCATGGAGAAACAATTTGATACATACGCTGAATCGAAGTTCAAGCACGCCAGTACTGGGGATACCATTAAGGCTCAACGGATGATCTTCCCAAGAGAATCTTCCACCAGAACTGTTGGTGAACTTTGACCTGGTCACGTGTGGCATCTGTTGGAACTGTTTTCGCTCATATCGAAAAATCTTCACGACGTAGCGATAGTAGTCTGTGAACTGGTGGCTGTGCTAGTACTAGTGATTTGCAGTTTGTGTTGGACCATTTTAAAATGGGGAGTTCCGTGCTCGGACTGCTAAATCTGACAATCATGACAACGAATTGGTCATTTCAACAAAAGAGGTAAATATGAATAGTTCGCTATTTTCTCTCATACCGAATTACAAGTTGTAAGTTTGTTTGTTGGTCTACGTATTACACACAGGCATGCACGCGCGCACGCACGCATACACGCACGCACATACACCTAGCCCGAGAACTCTGTAAGAGAGCTAGACGGACATTTGGACGGTTATGACGCTCTATGTAACAAGAGTGAATTAATGAATGTGTAACGACACCCCAGCACGAAAAATACATCGGCTATTGGGTGTCAAACTATGGTAATGCAAACAAATAAGGTGATGATCAACATCAATATAAAATTCAAGATTTAAATAAAAACAGTGTAAAGAACTGTACAAAAATACAAATATCACAGATAGATACGGACTTTTACTCAAACTTTCAATTTGTGCTGTATTGGTCATTCTCAAAGAGAATGTTACACCCCTGCACCACGGTGAGGTTACAGCACGCGCAGGGGTATGTAACAAGAGCGCCATAACCGTCTAAATGTCCGTCTAGCTCTCTTACAGTCAAAGTACTCTAGCTAAGACACACCCACAAACACGCCAACACAACTAGGGGCGGGACGTAACCCAGTGGTACAGCGCTCGCTCGATGCGCGATCGGCGTGGGATCGATCCCCGTCGGTGGGCCCACTGGGCTATTTCTCGTTCCAGTCAGTGCACCACGACTGGTATATCAAAGGTCGTAGTATGTACTACCCTGTCTGTGGGATGGTGCATATAAAATATCCCTTGCTGCTAATCGAAAAGAGTAGTCCATAAAGTGGCGACAGCGGGTTTCCTCTCTTAATATCTGTATGGTCCTTAACCATATGTCTGACGCCATATAACCGTAAATAAATGTGTTTAGTGCGTTGTTAAATAATTAAAAAACAAAAAAAAAAAAACCTGTCATCTCTCTCTCTCTCTCTCTCTCTCTCTCTCTCTCTCTCTCTCTCTCTCTCTCTCTCTCTCTCTCTCTCCAAAATTACATAGTTGGTTGACATTTTGAACATAATATAATTGTAATAACCCAAAATATTCTCTTCAAAAAAAAGTAAGGGAACCTGAAATATAAATGTTAATATCAACTATTAGACCGAAGATACGTTTTGACCACAGACATCCTAGTAAAGAACGTTCAGGTCTATTTAACAACACACCGAAAGTTTGCAAGTGCATCACGCAGTTGTCCCGTACACGTGCGTGGGGTGTCATTCTCGATTTTGACAATTTCCAGGAAGGTCGATTAATCAATGTGGAACATTATTTCTGTGAATCGTTTTCATTGTGTTGATCATACAGTGGTTATTGTTTTCTTTTTAGTCATTTTTATTGTTTGAATTTGCGATTTACTGATAAAAAACGTCAACTTTTAAATTTCACTTCTGACCCCAATCGTCCTTCAAGATCTTTGGTGGTCATAAAACCTACTGTAATACTGAACTACCGGTTGTAATGTTTGCCCAATTAATTCACTATTATCATATAACCATTCCCCACAGCTAATATACCTTACAATTTTGGCAATTATAAATTCTTATTAGAGTACCCCTACTTTTAGCACGCACATCTCCAGAACCTCTCCTTGGATACGCACCTATTTGAAACCAACACGGGCTTAGGAAGGTGCCGTAAAGGGGGAGGGGAGGGGTCAAACACACAAATATATATATTTATAAATATATAAAAAACACAGTGAGAGGGCACATGCCTCCCTTGCCTCCCTCCCCTCCGCTTCCTACGCCAGTAACCAAGGAAGGAAGGATATTGAGAGAGGAAACCCGCTGTCACCACTTCATGGGCTACTCTTTTCGATTAGCGGCAAGGGATCTTTTATATGCACCATCCCATAGACGTGATAACACATACTACGACCTTTGATATGCCAGTAGTCGTGAACTGGCTGGAATGAGAAATAGCCCAATGGGCCCACCGACGGGGATCGATACTTGGCCGACCTCGCACCAAGAGAGTGTTTTACCACTGGACTACGTTTCGCCCCTCCCCCCCCCCCCCCCCCCCTCAATAACCAAGGTGCTCTGTATACTATATCTGACATTCTTGACTAATAACACACACGTGGAGTCGTACGTGAGGTTACAACCTAATTAATGTCAGTAATGTAACATACACCGAATACGTGACATATGTTTTCGTTTTTTTCCATTAGTCTACGTCAGGAATGCGCCCAGTGAACTTAGCTCACTAGCGTAGCGGATGGAGAGGCCATTGGGGACATTCCCCCCCCCCCCCCCCCCCCCCCCCCCAGTTATATTTTCTTGTCGTTTCATAACACGATTTATAGGCAGTATGGTTCCCCCACCAGCCTCCACCACGCGTGTGCAGAAGTGGGGTTTGGGGGTTTGCTCCAAGCAAATTTTCTTTTTAATACGTTTTTACCGGGGGAGCATGACCCGACCATCCCTAAATATTTCGCTTTGTACAATCTAGAAACCCCTGCACAATTTCCTACACACTCGCCTTTCTGCCCATGTGTGTGGTGCCAGTATGAAATGCTGGCTTCGACAATGACTTTGCATTGTATTGTTTTCCTAACAGACCGACGCTGCGGAGAGTGTGTAATTGCCAAAACAAATAGCAAGACTAATAATACTAGTATAAATACTTGATTGTTTGTAATTGAAAGAGAAATTGCCACGCATCGATACTGAGCCATGCTGGCTGCAATTATAAATGTCTAATGCCGGAGACATACCGTGATGTAGGCGGGGCGCAGAAAAGTGTCAGCGACGCGTAATTCTATTGCATCACTTTGCTGAAGGCCTGAGTTCCTACTGTAAAGAGACGGCCCTGAGTTTACAATATAGGAATTGTAACATGTTTTCGATATTTTTAACAACTATAATGACAACATAAAAGTTTGTTTTTGTTTAACAACACCACTAGAGCACATTGATTTTTTAATCATCGGTTACTGGATGTCAAACATTTGGTAATTGTGACATATAATCTAAGAGAGAAAACTCGATACATTTGTATATGCACTATCCCACAGACAGGATACCACATACCACGGCATTTGATGTACCAGTCGTGGTGCACTGGCTAGAAAGAGAAAATTTGCATATTAATAAATACATTTTCTTGTTTAAACTGTCAGTGACGTTATATACAAAAGGTTTCTTGTTATCCTAATGTTTTTCGTAGCCGAAATTATATTTTACCTTCACACAATATCGTACGTACGTAAAGACAATTTATATTAAGTAAGATGAAATTCGAGTTACAACAAACAATAGGACGCCCACAAATACATTCGACATACAGAAACTGATATTCTAAACAATAAAGTAGTTGTTAAACATTATTTATTATCTGAAAATATATTACAGTGTTTGCAAACTCAATATGGCTCCTTTAAAGTTTTGTAAGTATGGGCTCCAACCAATTAAAAAAAATAATTAATGGTACTGGTTGGAACGAGAAATAGCCCAATGATCCCACCGACGGGGATTGATCTAGACCGACCGCACATCAGGCGAGCGCTTTACCACTGGGCTCGCATCCCTCTTGGCATCCCTCGAACCCAGTACCTTCTAGCCTTATGTCTGATGGCTTAACCACGACACCACCGAGGCTGGTGGTCACAGCGCACCGCTCCGTCACGCCACGTGCGCACTGTATCACAATAATGGTCTGCCACAGGTATAACACTGCTCCCGGATGTACTACACAATGATAACTACCTGAGGCAGAGGCATTAACGCGACAGATCCTGGTTTTTAAACACTACAACGTAGTTTTCACTAGTAGAGCCGCTTTTTGATCATTAACATTAGACATTACTTTGATTTTGTTATTGAGATAAAAAAAATTCTGTGGGATGGTGTCAATCTCGATTTTGGGATGGTGCATATAAAATATCCCTTGCTGCTAATCGAAAAGAGTAGCCCATGAAGTGGCGACAGCGGGTTTCCTCTCTCAATATATGTGTGGTCCTTAACCATATGTCTGCCGCCATATAACCGTAAATAAAATGTGTTGCGTGCGTCGTTAAATAAAACATTTCCTTCCTTCCGTTTTAACATCATTACATGTTTCATTCCATTAGAACTATATTCTATACGTGTTACTACACGTTCGTAGATTAACCAGACTAACCAACGGTTTGAAACTTGAGTATGATTTTAAGGCTAGCAGGTACTGGGTTTGTTTCGCGATACCGGCTCCCACCCAGAAAGAGAGAGTTTTAAGGACTCATTCTGGACGTGACCGGCCTCGGTGGCGTCGTGGTAGGCCATCGGTCTACAGGCTGGTAGGTACTGGGTTCGGATCCCAGTCGAGGCATGGGTTTTTTAATCCAGATACCGACTCCAAACCCTGAGTGAATGCTCTGCAAGGCTCAATGGGTAGGTGTAAACCACTTGCACCGACCAGTGATCCATAACTGGTTCAACAAAGGCCATGGTTTGTGCTATCCTGCCTGTGGGAAGCGCAAATAAAAGATCCCTTGCTGCCTGTCGTAAAAAAGTAGCCTATGTGGCGACAGCGGGTTTCCTCTCAAAATCTGTGTGGCCCTTAACCATATGTCTGACGCCATATAACCGTAAATAAAATGTGTTGAGTGCGTCGTTAAATAAAACACTTCTTTCTTTTTTTCTTTCATTCTGGACGTGTAAAACCACAACACTGACTTCTCCCTCACTAACCACTAACCATTTACCAACTGTGCTGGACAGACGTCAGTTAGCTGACGTGTGTGTGCCAAGGATATAAGCAAAAAAGTAAAGTAAAATGAAATAAATAATCAACAATAACAAGAACAAAACAAAAAAAACCCAGCAAAACAAAACACCAACAAAACCAACAAGAACTCTCCCACACACATCTAACACCCCGGCAAAAAACAACAACAAAAAACAACAGCAACCCACCCACCCCCCAAACCAACAACAAAACAAAAAACAAAACAACAACACCCAACCCCCCAAAGAAACGTCCACCAAAAATAAAAAGCGAAAGAAAACAAAATATAAAAAAAACCCCATAACCCCCCCCCCCCCCCCCCCCCCCCCCCCCATAAAAAAACCCAATGAATTTCACTTGCAGATTTAAAAAAATTAAATTTTAACAAAAAGCAAATGAAAACTGTTTGTTTAATTCTCAAAGTTAAAGCAATGTCCATTAAATATATTTTTTTATTATTAACAAAATTCCAGTTTGAGTCACGCAAGACAATTTCTGGTAGTTATATTTAAAATAAAAATGTTAAAAAACACCAGAGGGTTAAAGGTCCCTTACTATTTTCAAAATTATTGTCAGTATATATTGGGGAGCATATGAAAGGTCATACAATATGTACCTCGGCTCTATGGAAATAAAATATAAAACCCACTTCTGTTACATAAGCTGCAATTTCCAATTACCAGGAAATATATATATTTTTTTTAAATGCAGCTTCTGCCAATATTTATAAAACAACAATATCATCTTTTCTCTCTTGAGTACATTTTGATAATGAACGTTTTCCAGTACACTGCCCAAAATCGTTTTATTGAGTTCCGCATGTCAAACACCGCCACCACGAGACCTATCCTTCATGTGCATTCTGTCCAGTGGTGTGTGTGTGGGGGGGGGGGGGGGGGGGGGGGGGGTAGTCCAATGGTAAAGCGTTCGCTTGATGCGCGGTCGGTCCAGGATCGATCCCCGTCGGTGGACTCATTGGGCTATTTCTCGTTCCAGCTAGTGCACCACGACTGATATATCAAATACCGTGATATGTACTACCCTGTCTGTGGGATGGTGCTCATGAAGTGGCGACAGCGGGTTCCCTCTCTCAGTATGTGTGTGTGGTCCTTAACCATATGTCTGACGCCATATAACCGAAAATAAAATGTGTTGATTGCGTCGTTAAATAAAAAAATAACATTTTTTTCTATCCAGTGGCGTAGCGAGAGTGGGGGACACGGGGGAAATTCACCTCCCCAATTTTTTTTTTTTACTGCATTAAATTTGAAAAAACCCCGATACATAGTGTGGATTGCCCCCACCCGAACCCCCCATATAAAATCTTGGCTACGCCAGTGATTCGGTCCTTAATTTATATTAACAAAATGACAAAAACCCAACCCCCCCAAAAAACCCCCCAAAAAAAAACAAAAAAACAAAACAAAAAACAAACAAACAAACAAACAAAAAACAACAACAACAAAACATGACAAAAATAAAATAAAATAAAATAAATACATAATAAATAAATAAATAAATACAAAATAAATAAATAAAACAGAATGCTAATCGGCTGAGTTAACCTTTCATTCTTTGAGGATTATATTATTCTATTCCCTGGCCGCCATTATCGCCTATCGATCACGGAAATATGTGCTACAGTAAAAACATTCATCGCACGTTTTGCCTCACTTGACACACGCAAATCCATTAGCTAAACCAACAGGGTATTAATGTGTATCGCATGCATTAATGTTTATCACGTGTGTTGAGGCCCATTTTGTAATAAACGACCAATTTTGTAATATGTACCCATTTTGTAATAAAAAACGACCCATTTTGTAATAAGTACCCATTTTGTAATAAAAAACGACCCATTCTGTAATAAACATAGGTACCCATTTTGTAATAAAATCGGACCCATTTTGTAATAAAAAATAGGTACCCATTTTGTAATAAAAAAAATTTCCATTCTGTAATAAAGGCTTAAAACGTCAGAATACGACATAGATGTTAAATATATACAAATTGAAATAATTTTAAACTTTGTGTTTAGATTTTTTTCAGTGGTTGGGAGTTCGTCAGGGGTACGAATATGTCTTAAGGTTGATTCTGTAAGTGAACCTATTCAGTTTTTCCGTTCATCCATTACTCCAGACCGCTCGCTTGAGGTGCTTGTGTCGCAGGATCGAACTTCTGTAGACACACAAATTGGGTTTTTTGTCTGTTCCAACCAGTACCCTAAAACTGGTATACTAAAAGCCCTGGTATGTACTATCCTGACTATGGAAAAGTGCATATAAAATACCCATCGTGTGGTATTATCTATCATGATCGGGGCGGGATCTAGCTTAATCGGTTGAACGTTCGCCTGGGGGACTTGGGTAACAGGATAGAACCTTCTCGGTGAACACGTCAATTGGGCTTTTTGCCGTTCCAACCAGTTCCTCCCCCCCCCCCCCCCCCATTACGCCACGACTGTTACATTATAATCTAAGTGTAGATATGTGTAAGAGAAAGTAACCTACATTTATGTGTTGTAAAAGCCGTATCTTAAACTAGTATCCGTCAAAAGTGATTTCCCACTGACACTCCCTCCCCACTCACCCCAGCCGCCCTACCCCATCCCCCACCCACCACGAGAAAGTGAACAATACACATAAAACACATGTGATCATTCAGCCGATGGTTGTGGAAGTTAATTCTACAATTATTGTGTACAGGTACTGTACATTAACCGATTTACCGCTTACACTGTACTTTAATTTGTCGCCTGACTATGTGCTCATATGCGGTCTTGAATGCATATATATATATATATATATATATATATATATATATATATATATATATATATATCCACACCTGCCTTTCTTATTCTTATTCTTCTTTTGTTATGGTTACCGGCAATATTAGGTATATATATATATATATATATATATATATATATATATATATTATATATATATATATATATATATATATATGGTTACCGGCAATATATATATATATTTCTTTCTAAACTTCTATGTACATTTTAAATATATACAGTGTAATAATATTACAGAATAACCAAGTTAACATGTTTACAATGACGACGAATCCTAAAACAAATGAAAAGAAATAATCAAGTACAAAGAAATTAGGTTTCAATATTTTTTGTCTTTCATCCTGGTGTGCTCGCGTTTTCAAAAGAAACCGTCCTTCAATCAACATGTTCAGAAAGGAACATCAAAATATTATGTTTTCAACTTGCTGCTTTAGCGGCTACTTTATCAAAGGATCTGAAAAAAGAAAATTGATGTGTAATCTATAGTACGAATAAACAACATTTAGTTAAAAGTAAACTGATTCAAATTAAGGAGAATTCAAGGGCTGGGGTACAAAAATGTGCAGCTTACATATGCATTCATTGGATTGTGCATATGTATTCATTCACCTTTGTATTATTTTAGCTAGGATCCAAATTTTCATCCATACGGAGAGTATAATCAATGCACGACAAAATAATCATCTCCTGTTTTAAATGTATATGTGTTTCAATTCAATTATTTTATTGCTTTAAGCTGTAAGCTTATCAGCACAGCATATATACACAGTATGTATAAACGCACAAGAGAATTCAATTATTATATTCATCAATTACACGCTTTTGGTTTTCATGTTAGGTAATAATACAATGAAATATATAAACTAAATGTTACCTACATGCATAAAAGTATTACATTCACAAACAGTATAAAAGAAAAGTCACAACTAGTATGCTTTTAGACAAGAGAGTGCCTTAACTTATAATTTTTATGCCAAACTAATATACTTATCAATATTAATTAAATCTTTAATGTATGCTTCTTTAACATCACAAAGTATTTTAATCAGCTGTTGCTGTTCCGATAATTATGATACAGACTACCCACACAAGCTACTATTTTTGATACACAGCTGTAGAACATACTTGGTTCTTCATACCCCAACCGAATAGCACTGGTTGGAACAAGAAAACAATGTATATTTAGGGGGTTAGCGTTAGAAATTTCGTATCCCAGGCGAACCATCGACCATCGAAATAAATCTAAACACAAAGTTTAATATTATTTCACTTTGTATATATTAAACAAAGGCCTATACCTATGTTGTAATCTGACGTTTTAAGCCTTTATTACAGAATGGGCATTTTTTTATTACAAAATGGGCACCTATTTATTATTACAAAATGGGTCCGATTTTATTACAAAATGGGTACCTACGTTTAATACAGAATGGGTCGTTTTTTATTACAAAATGGGTACATATTACAAAATGGGTCGTTTTTTATTACAAAATGGGTACATATTACAAAATGGGTCGTTTATTACAAAATGGGCCTCAACACACGTGCATGGGAAAATGATGTAATGGTCTCGTGTTTTGACGAGCCCCTATAATACATGTATTTTGTATTTTGTTTTTGAGAATCATGGTAAAGTCGTTCAGAAAACGTTTAGTAGACAGGAAAAGTTTTGTATAACGACACTACTAGTGCACATTGATTTATTACCATGGACAGACAGATACTTTGTTACAAGTCTCACCTCATTACAATAGAATAAAATGTAGCATATAAATACAAGCAACATAAAAGATAAAATCATAATTTGCCGCTCTGTACTGACTTATGAGAAAGAAAGAAAGAAATGTTTTATTTAACCACGCACTCAACACATTTTATTTACGGTTATATGGCAGACAGGAAATGTTTTATTTAACGACGCACTCAACACATTTATTTACGGTTATATGGTGGCAGACATATGGTTAAGGATCACACAGATATTGAGAGAGGAAACCCGCTGTCGCCACTTCATGGGCTACGCTTTTCGATTAGCAGCAAGAGTTCTTTTATATGCACCATCCCACAGACAGGGTAGTACATACCACTGCCTTTGATATGCCAGTCGTGGTGCACTGGCTGGAACGAGAAATAACCCAATGGGGCCACCGACGATGAGTTATGAGAGTCAGACGATTCGGTAAAAGTATCTAAAAGACAAATAAAGTAAACAACCCAATATAGTACAGTTAAAACAATAACGACACCAATACAACAATAAGATATATATATATATATATATATATATATATATATATATATATATATATATATATATAAAGCATTATACATAAATCATCTAATAGTATATAAAAGGGATTTTCGACGTTAACCATTTGTTAATTTTTGACGTACAATCTCAGAGAGAAAACCTACTCTTTTTTTTCATTAGTAGCAAGGGGTCTTTTATATGGATCATCCCACAGAGACATGATAGCAAATACCACGGCCTTTGATATACCAGTCGTGGTGCACTGGTTTGAACAAAAAAAATAGCCCAAGGAGCCAACCAACGGGGATGGATCCCAGACCGACCGCGCATCAGGCGAGAGCTTTACCACTGGGCTATATATCGCCCATTTTTGACAATCATGGTAAAAGGTTAAAGTTTGTTTTGTTTATCAACACCACTAAAGCACATTGATTTATTAATAATCGGTTACTGGGTAGGAAGGAAATGTTTTATTTAACGACGCACTCATCACATTTTATTTACGGTTATATTGCTTCGGACATATGGCTAAGGACCACACAGATATTGAGAGAGTAGTAAACCCGCTATCGCCACTTCGTGGGCTACCCTTTTCGATTAGCAGCAACGGCTCTTTTATATGCACCATCCCACAAACAGGATAGTACATACCACAGCCTTTGTTACACCAGTTGTGGAGCACTGGCTGAAACGAGAAATAGCCCAATGGGGCCACAGACGGGAATCGATCCTAGACCGACCGCGCATCAAGCGAACGCTTTACCACTGAGATACGTACCGCCCCCGGTTATTGGGTGTCAAACATTTGGTAATTTTTAACATATAGTCTTGGAGAGGAAACCCGCTACAATTGTTTTCTATTAGTAGCAAGGGATCTTTTATATGCACCACCGATGCCATATAACCGTAAATAAAATGTGTTGATTGCGTCGTTAAATAAAACATTTCTTTCTATTTTTTTTTTTTTTATATATGCACCATCCCACAGACAGGATAACACATACTACTGCCTTGGATATGCCAGTTGTGGTGTACTGGCTGAAACATGATAGTTGAGAGGAATTTGTACTTTTAAACAAGGACGGTTCAAGAGAATAGAATGGTCAGGTCATACTCCCCCAGAAAAGTACATTAAAAAGTGCTTGGAGCAGGGGGTGTCTTCCATAACATTCTCACTGCATACTCGCCTGCCAAAACTTGAAAAAGACCAACTCTTAAACCAGGTTTGTTTTGCTTAACGACAACACTATTGTATTGTATTGTTTTGTTTATCAGCCCAAAACCTCTGTTTATAGGCGTACACAATGTTTGTACAGTTGAAACATGGTGGCAATAATTGTAAACGCTATATAATATAATAATTTGGCAGAAAAAAACAACAAAAACATTAATATGGATGGACAGAGTTAGTATTTGTTATTACTGAATATCGTAAAATACACTAAAGAAACAAAAATAGAATATTGTTTCTGGATGGACAAATTATTATTAATGCAGGCACAGATTTAAATTGAAATAGATTTGTAGATTATAGTTAATATATATATCACAATAGGAAAAATTATAGGTAAGCATTATTAAACAAAAAAAATTCGAGCTTCACAGGCATTAAATAAGAATTTTCCCAAGTTTCTAAGTTCTTTAACATATTGGACAATTAGAAGTTGAATTAGCTTAAAAACAGAAGGATGTTTCCAATAATAGGGTTTAATAAATTTGCGTCTTAACTCTGAGAATAAACTGCAAATAAGAATAAAATGAAATTTGTCCTCTTCATCTAATGTGAACACTAGAAAGAAAGAAATGTTTTATTTAACGACGCACTCAACACATTTTATTTACGGTTATATGGCGTCAGACACATGGTTAAGGACCACACAGAGTTTGAGAAAAAACCCGCTCTCGCCACTACATGGGCTACTCTTTCCGATTAGCAGCAAGGGATCTTTTATTTGCACTTCCCACAGGCAGGATAGTACATACCACGGCCTTTGATATACCAGTCGTGGTGCACTGGCTGAAACAATTTTTTTTTAGCCCAATGGGCCCACCGACGGGGATCGATCCCAGACCGACCGCGCATCGAGCGAGCGCTGTACCACTGGGCTACGTCCCGACCCTAATTCAGTGGAATACAGTGAGTTGGTGGCCTGTTATTCAAACACTGAAATCCTGCAAATAATTATGACTAACAATTATAAACGTTTCTTCGTCAGGGTTTCATAATGACGTAACGGGCGAGCATGAATAAATGTTTCAGCGTTTATCGAACCGAGACAAATAAGCACGATAATATATCAAACCGTAGTAACCCGATATTGGTGATCAGTAGGCAGCCCCTTTCAATCTATATAGATCTGTTGTCGGTTTAAACAATATGTTTTTCTATTAATGATGACAGATGGGATCGGTCAACAGCTAGAGTCTGTTTAAAGACCAGTCCCTCCTGAATTCCGCGATTCCGCGGACGCGGAAAATTTTGCAGAATTTGCACCATCGTGCAGAATAGTTGTTCGTCCGCGGAAAATCACTTTTCGTGCAGAACACGTGCAGAATTCATAATTTTAGGCCGTGGAATTTGTCTTAAACACCGCAAAATGTTCGATGTTTCTGAATTGTAACATTAAACATGGCATTTTAATAGTGTTTACTTTCCATGCAGTAATAAACAGAAACATAAATCATTTGTTTCTTTTCTTTTAAGTTATTACAGGCTGGACTAGTAACCGCCTCACAGTTACTAGTCTGCGTAACATGCGTTTGGAACCAGCCTTTAGTTTCTGTCATTGAATCGGAAATTCTCGCAAGATAGAGCGCAATGGATTGTGGCGAGATGTTCCGATCGTTGCTCGGTGCGTAGGTTACGGAAACCGACGAAGACGGGTTGTAATTACATTTTGACAGATTCCACAAATACGAAATAGGATTCAGCAATTCCATTCTATTTAATATAAAATAATTATATTAACATATAAGTATCGATTGTTGGAATCGTGATGTTAAGCAACAATATTTAAGTATTTATTAATCACAAATCACATTTAACAAAGAATCCGTAAGCGTAAAAACAGGAGGTTTTTTCCCCATATCGTTTCCATTTCAAGTTTTAATGATTCAATCTTCCGGAAGCACCCGTCTGCTTAAAACATAAATCGTCTGCTTTTTTGCGATTTTTAAATAAATCTGTAACATTTTGAACATCTAGTTTTAATTTTAAGTGTTATTTTTCAGTTTTATATGTTGCAGAATCCATCAAATTTTACCGCAGAATATGTCAAATTTTACCGCGGAATTTTTAAATGTTTGCCGCGGAATTCAGGGGGGAGTGAAAGACATTTCTCTCCATTATACAGTTATTGTTTACTGCTGTTCTGTGAAAATAAACACCAGTCTAGGACTGGCTCAGATTATCAGCTGTCATGACCGAGTTGGCCAACATGACAGTTACGTTTTACGAAAGTTTAAAAAAATAAATAACTTGAAAAACAAAAGCAACAACAACAACATCATCAACATCAACAACAACAACAACAACAATACTCCCCCCAAAAAACCCCATCCCATCAACACCCTTAAAACACCCCGAAACACCCCCTAAAAAACAACAACACCCCCCCCCCCCCGGAAAAACACAAAACAAAACAAACATCCCCCTCCAAAAAGAAAAAAGAAAAAAAAGAAACACCCCAAAACCCTCGAAGAAACACCCCCCAACACCCCCAACCCCCAAAACCAACCAACAACCCCCCCCCCCAAAAAAAAAAAAAAAAAAAAAAAAAAACAAACCAAACAGAAAACCCCATCCAAACAACACTACTACAAACAAACAAATAACAACAACAAAGACACATATTGCTTTGGCTAAACCTTGCGGACTAAACTGTATCAACACGTAGTAACCTGCTACAGGGGCGGATTCAGGATTTTGTAACGGTGGGAGTCATGGATATCTCAAAAAGGCACTTTGTCTTGTGTTTGTCAAAGTCAGAATTATAAGTCGAGCTCTGAAAGGGAGCGCCTTGTGTAAAGAGGTTCGGGGGCATGCTTCCCGGAAAACCGGCCTCGGTGGTGTCGTGGTTAAGCCATCGGACATTAGGCTGGTAGGTGCAGGGTTCGCAGCCCGGTACGGGCTCCCACCCAGAGCGAGTTTTAACTATTCAATGGGTAGGTGTAAGATCACTACACCATGTCCCCTCTCGCTAACCACTAACCAAGTATCCTGGACAAATAGCCCAGATAGCTTAGGTGTGTGCCCAGGACAATGTGCTTGAACCTTAATTGGATAAAAGCACGAAAATAAGTTGAAATTAAGGAAGGAAGGAAGGAAATATTTTATTCAACGACACACTCAACACATTTTTATTTACGGTTATATGGCGTCGGCAATATGGTTAAGGACCACACATATATTGAGAGAAGAAACCCGCTGTCGCCACTTCATGGGCTACTCTTTTCGATTAGCAGCAAGGGATCTTTTATATGCATTGTCCCACAGACAGAATAGTACATACCACGGCCTTTGTTACACCAGTTGTGGAGCACTGGCTTGAACGAGAAATAACTCAATGGGTCCACCGACGGGGATCGATCCTAGACCGACCTCGCATCAAACGAACGCTTTGCCACTGGGCTACCTTCCGCCCAAAGTTGAAATGAAATTTCCAGATAGTTCTGGAAATAAAGATGCCTAGAGGCGCGTTTTCAGGGCAATTTAGCGTTGTATACAAGCATTGTGGACGATGAATTAAAAAAACAACTAGTAAAAGTCAGAAACTGGTTTCTAAATGAGTTCAGTACTCCGATGTTAAACAATATTTTTTTCCAATATAGCTATTGGAAATTAGTATGAAAAGGGAACATTTTATTGGTGCGTTTTCTTTGTTGTTTAGTATACAGTGAATCCTCTCAAGACTGAACCCTCTGTAAACCGGAATTCCCTCAAAACCGGACAGAGTTCATTTATAAATACCAGTACAGAACTGTACCCCTCTAAACCGGATCCCTCTTAATAGAGGACATTTTTATTGGTCCCAAGGGGGTCCGGGTTACAGGGGTTTCACTGTATAACACGAACATGGTTTACGCATAAAAGTACGGTTACCTGGCCACAGACCACAGTTAGCGGTTAATGGTTATAACACTTTTATTAATATTTGTTGGGCCATGGATTTTTTGTTTTCAATTTTGCCTGTCTGAGGGAAACATACCCTTAAAAAGGACAACCCTTGTTGTCCAGCTCTTCTCCCAGGATATTGGTTTAAACAAACACACCCACTAAACCTGGCCGGAGTACACCCATTTTATACAAACAAGCTCTACATTTTGCATGGCTGAAATTAACACAAAAAAGTATTCAGTGTCAACAAGTTGCAAACTACATGGTCTCCGCTGTCAACTAAAGCTGTATTCTAAAGCTCTATCCTAACCAGCCGCGAGCGATTATTTTAGAAATGATTGATTTCCATTGCCGCATCCTAACAGTACCCGCGCAACTGGTTAAGCTGTATCCTAACCGGCCGCGAGCGACGCGAGCGATGCGAGCGATTATTTTAGAAATCATTGATTTCCATTACCGCATCCTAACTGCACGCGCGCGACGCGACAGATTTATATGTCGCGTCGCACGCGTGTGGTTAGGATGCAGCAATGGAAATCAATGATTTCTAAAATAATCGCTCGCATCGCTCGCCTTCGCGCTTGGCCGGTAATGATACAGCTTGAGTCTAATAGTTGCCACTACAAAGCTGTCTGCCATGAAATAATCAGTCAAACAGCAGAGATATTGCCGTATACACTGATTCAACCCAAACACTTTATGTCAAGTTCTGTCGCATATCTCACGAATGGCATGCAGCATAACAGGTTAGTGATATTTTTTCAGTTGCAAGCATGGAGCTTTGACTCGGCGAGATGGACATGATGTATGGTATAGTACTATCGCTGGGCGGGACGTATAGTAGCCCAGTGGTAAAGTTTGGGATCGATCCCCGTCGGTGGACCCATTTGGGCTATTTCTCGTTCCAGCCAGTGCACCACGACTGGTATATCAAAGGCCGTGGTATATGCTTTCCTGTCTGTGGGATGGTGCATATAAAAGATCCCTTGCTACTAATGTAAAAAATGTACCGGGTTTCCTCTCTATGACTGTCAAGATGACCATATATTTGACCCCCAATAGCCGATTAATAAATCAATCTGCTCTAGTGGTGTCGTTAAACAAAACATACTTCCAGTGCTATCGTCATTGCTGCAGATACGCATTTGAGGAGAAAAAAGTTTGTTTTTGTTTAACGACACCACTAGAGGACATTGATTTATTAATAATCGGCCATTGGATCCATGTTGAATATTTGGTAATTTTTTTACTCGTTGTCTCAGAAGAAACCTTTTACTCTTTTCCATTAGCAGCTAGTGATCTTCTATATACGCTTCCCCACAGACAGGACAGAACATACCACGGCCTTTTACACACCAGCTATGGTACACTGTAGAGATTGGGACGGAATAAAAAGCAATAAGAAAATGGGTTATCTGAGGTGATTCGATCCTTATGACTGAAGCATTTCACATTAGCTCTCTACTGACGGAGCTAAATCTCGCCCGTACGAATTTCAGTGCAATGTTCAGACACGGATCCTGGACGTTTTGCAGGGGGACTCTTACATACAACTAGTTAAATGCAAGTTGTATATTTGTGGTGAATGCACTTTAAATAAGTGGGAACAGATTTTTATTGGTCGTCAGCAGGCGTGGATGGGAGTCGGGACAACCTCGACCCCCACCTGGATCCATTGGCGTAGCGAGCGAGGGTGGTGGTGGTGGTGGTGGTGGTGGGGGGGGGGGGGGGGAACACGGGTGCCATGCCTCCCAAACAAACCTTTTTTTTTTAAACTATTAAATTTTATAAAATCATACATACGTACATACATACATACATACATACATACATACATAGTGTGAGTTGCCCCCCCCCCCCCCACCCCCACCCCCCAAAAAAAATCCTGGCTATGCCAGTGCCTGGATCCGCGTCTGATTATTATCTTAAGGCTTTCTATTCGATTTCTTTTTTAGACAAGACGTGCTCAACTCCCTTCTATCCCAGAAATACGATTCACGGATTCCACCCAACTTTGAAGATGGTTAGTAGACTTTCAATAACTACTGTATACATAAACATGCACAATTAAGATGTACAAGATTATGTATATATACTTTTAATAGGCGGAATTTATCGCAGACAAAACAGTTGAATGTCAACAGCTTACACCATTGTCGTGTTTTTTCTTTCTTTCTTTAGTATTTGTTTTACATTTAACATTTTAACAATTAGGCCTACACAACGCAAATTTTGTAATTTTTATACACCTTTCACTCATGTAAAGGTTTGCAACGCTCGTCCCCCTTCAACTCGATAGGGGACTTTTGTGAGTGCTGATATTGTTAAAATTTAATATGATCATTGTTGTAAATCTTTTTGTTAAAAACCTCTATCTGAACCAATGTTAAAAGCAATTGACCAGATACAAACATAGATGTCCGAAGATAACAGCAACTGCAATGGTGGGGGTGAGGGGAGTGAATTCATTATCTTCTGAGTTGAGGGCAGCAGCGCCCGTTCCCCCATCTCCGCTTCTGACGCCTATGACAAACCCAATCCAGTTTGTATGCGATAAATTCGCCAAAGTATAGTTGTACTTACCATACCTTCGTTATATCTTGGAACAAAGAGTGACCTGAACGTAGCTTCGTTACTAGGTTGTCTGTTTATGACGTCATAATGTTGTGAGCGTTAACCTATCAGAATGCGTCATATTTGTCTTTTAAATATTCATTATTCTTTGTTTAATCGGTATTGATCACAAGTATTATATATTTCTTCAGATTTCCCAACCAAAGTTCGCGTGCAGCTGTACATTTTGAGTTTCGACTCCATCAGCGAATCATCTATGGTAAGTCATCTGTCGCGTTAGGTCTCACTACACAGTTAACTTCTAGGTGAGAGTTCAGTCATCACGGTCCACTATAGTTCCTAATTGTGACATTTGTTGTGGTTCACATATTGACTTCTAGTAATTGGGGAATAATTAAAACAATTTGTTCTTTTCAATGGTAAGCCCTCTGGCTGGATTTTGTCCATTTTGGGCCATGGGTGTATAGCGGAACAAGCGGCCTGAGTGAAACGGTTCCTGGACCAACTGTTCGGACTGGTACTACAGCTACATGCAGCACAAGCGTACGAAATAGGGGCACTGGAGGAGCAACTTCCCCCCTAGTGTTGGAGCAGAACCTCAAATTCGGGCAAGAATGATACATATATTCGGGAAAAATATGTTAACCTGAAACCTTTTTACCATGTCTTTCCATCATTCTACCCTTAAAATTTAGTTGTAATCCAGGTAGTCTAGTCAATCTAAGCAAATGCAATTTTATTTCATCTAAGTACCTTGTGATTAAAACATGTATGGGGTACATGTAAACAAAAAGTACTCAGATTTTGTGCGGAACTTGGGTAATTATAGACGCTACCTGTTATATCTGAAATGAGCAGCTTGACCCGCACTGTTTTCTGATTCACTTCAAGGCTGATGGGTGGTAGTATTTATATCCGTGGTGTGTGTGTATGAGTTTTAGCTACATGTGTTACTATTGTCGTCTATGGGATTTTGATTTGGTAGTATACACCCTACAGTATCTCCCTCACTTCCACCCAGGCGTATTCCATGAGCGTGTTTCTACGTCAGAACTGGGTGGACAAACGTCTGCAGTTTAGCAAGGCGAACCTCTCGTGGATCCAGCGCTGGCGGGTGGGGCGACTCGAACTCGACTCCAAGATGATGGAGAAGATCTGGACGCCGGACCTGTTCTTCATCAACGAGAAGGAGGCCGTCATGCACGACGTCACCGTCCCGAACCGCCTCGTTCACCTGTATCCTAATGGGACCGTCCAGTCCAGCTGCAGGTAAATAGGGCCAATGAAATATTACGTAAGGTTCGGGGTGGGTGGGTGGGTGTTGGTCCAACGCTATGCAGCATTACAAGGGTAAGTGGGTGTATTTAAGTGTTACGTATCGCTCTGTTTTATTACAAAAATATTTCTTTCATAAACGATCTGTCAGGGCAACATAATGGAACAGAACTTTATTACGCTCAGGCCGTTGCACAACGGAATATGAGGAACATGATACATACGCTGTAAAGACAAGATAGTGTTTACAGGAGACAATAGTATAATAGTATTAATACAAATACAATAACATAATAGAAACAATGGTATAATACAATGATTAGGTAGCTATAGATAGACGTATACACAAAATAAGGATCATAGAGTTGAAATGTGTATCTGCGCTTTCCTAAACCTCAAAACAGCACGTTAAAATGTTATTACACCCATCGCATGACTTGCTTGTGAATGCGAAGGGGGTGGGGTGGGGGTGATGGTGGTGAGTCTTCAAGTATTATGTAATTAAAAAAAATATATATATTAATAAATTTAAAAAAAAATGGAGGGGGGATATATAGTCTAGCGTTGCGAAGCATTACAGCGGGGGAGGGAGGGGCGTCTCACACAAACAGCCTTACGTAATATTTTAACGGCCCCAAAGGAAATGGTCTACTGCCTTGTGAACTCCCTTGGGAATATTTTGAAGAAAGCAAACGACCATCATAAATCAGTTTATTATACCTCATAGATGAAGAAAATTGTTGGTGCCAATCTTAAATGTTTGACAGGGCGTCATAATGACGTCATCAAATATGGCGGCCATTTTGAATTCCTCAATAATCTAAAATGAATAATATCACTCTTATTTCTGGGCTAATCTTATCAAACAAGATGTTAAAATGACCAGACTAAAGAGCTTAAATAGCCTATATCTATCTAATGATAGAAGTGTGGCCATTTCAGGGTGATGGGGAGGGTGTAAATGAAATGTTCTTCTTTTGTTTTAGTGTATTTTGATGCAATCCAGTGGTAACAAGCATCAACATTTGCACAAGTATGTTTTATTCAAGGAATAGAACATTTTGCATCTATTTCTTGTATAATAGTACTGTATTTTGTCCCAACGATAATTGTAATTCACATATTTAGTATCATAACGACATACAGTCAAGGGAGTCGCATTGTAGATGGCGTGGTCAAGGCTATAGCCATTCTGTGTGTTGGCTAGAAACCAGGGAAAAGGGAAATTGGCATTACAAGAATATTTACCCCTCCCTGAATATACAAAGAAATTTTGTGCTTGCATTTCTGGCTATTGCAGTGTCTGTTTTTGCAGTGATTCATAAGTGCACGTCATCACAGCTATATTTATTCCAACACAATCTGTACTGTACCTGTTTTGATTTAGTAAACTAGTTTGAGTGGTAGTCCTAGCCTCTTTGTGGCGGTGCAGGAAGCATGTATTGTCCAGAGCCCCGTTCCACGATGGTAGTTATACACTTAAGCTGATCTTAGCGCTAAGATTGCTTCGTGGAACGTGGTCCAGCAGGTAGGTAGGTAACTAGTTTTACGTGCTCATATACCATTAGGGTTTCGAACACGGGGGCCCAGTAAACGATATCCTCGGAAGTGGCTGTCCTCCAATAGACGAGACACTAAATAGAGATTTGTGGAATCAATCCCTATTTTGTCAAATACCCATTCGACTTTGTATTGTGCAGAGATACGGTCTTGATTGTGCATACCGGTATTGTCATTCAGATTGTTGTTGTACTTCTTCTCCTCTTCAACCTCCTTCAAATGCTGATATTGGGACCCCTAGTAGCTCGAATAAATCTTGCTGAGGCGAATAGTCTCTCAATCATGGGTTTACTTGACCCTGATAGGTGGGACAATATTGCAGAAAATGATACACAGTCATGGGGGCTGTGACACAACGGTACATTCCTGTGTCCTCCACTCGGAAGTTTGTATACATACGGTAATTGGATCTGCAGTGGACAGTTCATCGCCTGGTCTTCTCTGGAACATTGATGGCAGCTGTCCTTGTTATAGTCTGGTTGTTGTAGACATCAACTCCTGTATCAGCGCTTTATCGAAGCCTTCATCTCCTTATTTGTAATGTGTGGCTGATCTTGGGGCATTTGCAATCTCGCCCTCCCCTGCTAGCGTATCTGCTTCTTTGGTTTCTTGGATGATGCACTGTGCTGGAATCTGTTGTATTATTGTTTGTTCAGTGGCACAGCTCAGTATAGAAAGTGGTAGTAGCAAGTTTATTCATGACTTTATTTTAGGAGGCATTTGCGAGTTTGGAGGAAAGAGGGAACATCTGAGAAGATGCCTTGTAACTTGTGGAGAACGTTCTTGTTGTAATGGACTGTGGCGGAACATGCTCTTATTTTTTTTCGCCTGTGGCGATGTTAATGGTTTTAGAGGGCTGCGTGCAGCGTGGTTACGTAATACCACCGCGCGACGGTGGTCGAGCTGATCCCAATATGCACTTAGACTAGGTGGGCATTTTGTTACGTAATACCTCCGCGCGACCGTACCCCCCTATTACACACTTAAACCAGGTGTGGAGGCCATGTGGCCAGTAGTTACGTAATACCTCCGATAGTGCGGTTTTACGACCGTGTTTTTGGCGAACTAGGCGACAGTAAGTCTGGCCATCTAAGGAAAAATACCGTCTCTGGGAGTTGGGGCAAATTCACATGATAGGTGAGGTGCCGCGTTGTGCCCCCAGGCGATATTCGCTGTCTCAGATTTTTGAATAAATAGATAGGATTTTAGAGATATCGAGGAGAAACATATTGGAAGGCTTCCGGGGAACGCGTCCGTTTGGACTTGGTAAATATATATTTCTGCTCTGTTGTATAACCTTGATGTGATTGATGTGACTTTAAATATTTTAATACTGTATCATACCAATATTATTTAGACAGTGTTTCCGGTAAACTGACGAAGTAAATTGTAGGCTTCACTGTTCTAAAATTATTAAAGCTTAGCCAGTCATCCTAGAGGACCTAGGTAAACTGTAGGTTATTGTCTTTATTGTGATAGGTACCAGTATTAAGTCTGTATTACGAGGTTACTGAATGAGTAGTTAAGGGTTAATTAAAAATTAACCAGTTAGGAATAGAGTTGTAATTCCTTTATTAATTAAGTTCCCCTGGAAACGTTTCTCAATTATCACACGTGTGGGTGTTGTGTCACGGTGAAGTGATTAGAATATTGTGTAAACTAGACACTTAGAGATTAACTAATTAAGTGATCAGTTCTGGGTTGTTATTATTTGTTGTTGTTAATTAACTACTGCGGCAGTACATTTGTCAGCGTAGTATTAATACAGATTCCAAAGTGTATTGTGTTTTTGTTGTGTTTTCTAGTGAACTACACGTGCTATATTATAGATACTTTATATAAGATCTTATCTCTGATATACCTAGAGCCGAGCCACTCGGGTATATACTGCCCGATACAGAGAGATCTAATAGATATACAGTTAGGAGAGATATTTGGATAATCGTGTTTTATTCTGTTACGGGTATTATAGGATCCCCGTGACATGGACATCTAAATGTTTTCCCGTACTTTAAATTTTATAAGTTCGATTTGGATCGCCCTACCAATTTTTATTGCTTCATCAGCTTGGTCTGGTGTTATTTGTAGACATCATCGATATAAAAATTACTCCACAGTTGTTGAAATCGAAGATTGTGAACATGATAGCACGTCATTACATTGTCATACGGTTAAGTGCAGCTCTTTTGAGTGTTAGATTTTCGGATCAATCGTGTTTCATCATCTTAATTATACCCTAGTTATTGTTCTTTGAAATACACAGCGTATATATACCATTCTAAATCATTGTTATTTTATCCAAAACTGGTTCTTTACCGAAATTAGCAAACGGCTGTTTGATTACCTCAGTGATTCTGAAAATTAGTTATCTTGTCCCACAGATGTTCCTGCCGTATAAGGACCAGAAAGTGTGTATATATGTATGTATGTCTGTCTGTATGTGTGTGTGTGTGTGGGGGGGGGGGGGGGGCATGTGTATATGTGTGTCTGTCTCTGCCAAGTTATCTAGCACATATTTATGTTTTCACATATGTTTTAGTCATCTCTGGAAATGCTGTATCATTTGTGAATTGTTGGGACGTTTTAGACAGAGTACTTAAACATTTGTATGAAACGAATTATTGTGAGCATGTAGCTTCCCCTGACTATTGCTAAGGTAACTAGCTTTCTGCAGAGTTTTACTGTAGTTTGAAAGCAAAGAACGTGGAGCTGCGAGACAAAACGTTCTTGAGGGACATCCTTAAAACTAATGCATGATGTCTCAGGCAAGTTATCTCACCAATACACCCCTCAAGTGCTTCCAGGAATCCATGCATTTATGGTACCGATGCCACATAAAATGTATGAAAGAAGAACAACTATCTTTTTAAAAGGTTTTGAATGATTCAAACGGTATGGACAAGCAAACCGTTTCTGGTATAGGCTAAGTAATGGCTCAAGATATAATTAATGGAATCATATATGTCTGCGCAGTAGCCTATTACAACTTCAAACAACAATGACCAGTGTATCTGAATTGATTTAGGGATATTTAGGTGAAAACTAACATGGAAGATGTTTTATTTAACGACGCACTTACCACATTTTATATACGGTTATATGGCATCAGGCATATGGTTAAGGACCACACCGATATTGAGAGAGGAAACCCGCTGTCGACACTTCATGGGCTACTCTTTTTGATTAGCAGCAAGGGATCTTTTATATGCAACATCCCACAGACAGGATAGTACATACCACAGCCTTTGTTACACCAGTTGTGGAGCACTGGCTGGAACACCTACCCACTGAGCCCTTAAGAACTCGCTCTGGGCTGGAGCCGGTACCGGGCTGCGAACCCTGTACCTACCAGCCTGTAGTCCGATGGCTTAACCACTAAGCCACCGAGGCCGGTACCCTGTTAGTGCCTTTAATTTGATACATCAAACAAACTGAATGCTTCATGTCTAGGCATACAACCTTTGAATTATATTAAAACATACTAAAACAAACGAAAACTTCATAAACACCCTGAAATGACCATAACTTTATTATTAGTCAACATAATCTATTTAAGCTCCTTATTCTGATCATTTTGATACCTTGTTTATGTTGAATGGTCGAGAAATAACTGAGTTATGGTCGATTTTAGATAAATGCAATATTCGAAATGGCCGCCACCTTTGAGGACGTCATTATGACGCCTTGCCAAAAATACAAGACTGGCAAAAACAATTTTATTCATCTGTGAGATACAGTAAATCGATTTATGATGGTCGTTTGCTTTCTTGGAAACATTCCCACGGGACCTCAACATTGAACATAAGACAGTGCACTAAAAGGAATGAATGAATAAATGTTTTATTGATCGACGCACTCAACACACTAGAACTAGAAATAGCTCAATGTTCCCACCGACGGTGGGTGGGGGTGTCGATGCTACACATTGATAAAATGTTTAATGTTTTTATCTCCCTTTGTGGTGTGCTTTTCTTAATATGAAATGTTTTAGTTTTTTTTAATGTTCTGTTTAGAATCACCTTGACATCGAGTTGTGACATGTATTTGAGGAACTACCCACACGACCAGCAGTTCTGTTCCACGGATATCAGCAGTTGTGAGTAACATAATCGTAACCGGTATCAGTGACGTACTTTATAAAACCTAGTTCCCATAAAATATGCAACACTCCGCAGATCGTCACAGACAGCCGTACAAATCAGATCCGAATAAATGTCAATTTCTCAGATCTGTCGCAGATCTATCATGCACCGTCTATGACTACCGTAAACCCTGGAATAAAAGTCTAGGCGTCTATATTTTTTGGCGATGCTCTGACAACCCATCTCTATCCAAAGAAGGCAGATCATAGGCGCACGGGCTTCGATTTTTGTAGGGGGGGGGGGGGGGGGGGCAGACTGATGTTTTGCCAGAATTAAACACAAAATTTCGAATCAGGATAACAACATTTATTCACAATGATTAGTATTACTACCAAGCTATATAGGGCTGCGAACGAATCATTGCGCATTTTTACATGGACTACAACTAATATTGTGGGTAGAATGATGAAAATATATGGTGATAAGGTTACAGTCCAGCTCATTTTGCCCGAATATCTCTATCGTTTTAACCTGAATTTGAAGATTTGCTCCAGCACTGGGGTGTAAGGGGGGTTGGGGGATTGGGTGGGGCTTGACGGGAGGACATTTGCACAGACAGGATAACACATACTACGGTCTTTGAGGGAAAGAGAAATAGTCGAATGGGTCCACCGACGAGGATCGATCCCAGACCGACCGCGCATCAAGTGAGCACTTTACCACTGGGCTACGTCCAACAGGTATCTATGCAAGGCCGGCCTCTGTTTTTTTTTTCCCCGGGACGCTCTGTTCAATGATTTACGGTATGTTGCCATAACAACTGTCACGACAATCACAACGAATCCATCTGTGACGATCTGTCTCGATCTGCGGCATGTTCCCAATTTTATTGGGTACCGGCCTCGGTGGCGTCGTGGCAGGCCATCGGTCTACAGGCTGGTAGGTACTGGGTTCGGATCCCAGTCGAGGCATGGGAATTTTAATCCAGATACCGACTCCAAATCCTGAGTGAGTACTCCGCAAGGCTCAATGGGTAGGTGTAAACAACTTGCACCGACCAGTGATCCATAACTGGTTCAACAAAGGCCATGGTTTGTGCTATTCTGCCTGTGGGAAGCGCAACTAAAAGATCCCTTGCTGCCAATCGGAAGAGTAGCCCATGTAGTGGTGACAGCGGGTTTCCTCTCAAAATCTGTGTGGTCCTTAACCATATGTCTGACGCCATATAACCGTAAATAAAATGTGTTAAAATGTGTTGCGTGCGTCGTTAAATAAAACACTTCTTTCTTTCTTTTGTTTCCAATTTTATTGGAACCAAGTTTTATATATACCTTAATCCGGACACCAAATCATATATACGGCGTAATGAATTGTTTGCCGTCATAAACCACAACACGCAACTACCGCGCTCCCCTTAGTGACTAAGTTAAGCGTGCCAGTCTTGGTTGGTTTTTTTTTTTCGCCAATCTCCGATGTTTGCCGGAAACTGTCGACAATTGAGGAGCTAGACCCGTGACGTCATCGATGAGAGGAAAAGTTAAGAAACTACCAAGCAGCATGGACGAACTTAGCGATTCGAGTGACGAAGAACTGTGTCCAGCTTGTGCTAATGGCATCAAACCGTATCAGTTTGAACCACTTATCAGAGACTTTGTCCCTAATCCTGGAAATGTTGTCTTAGACGAAAGTTTTGATGAATGAACTGCCGACGAAGACGGGGAAGCCACACGGTCATAGACTAGCATACAAGCATTTTTTTAAACATAATTTTTTATGACATTTTTAATGTAAACTGAAGCAAATGGACCTAATTAGAAGAAAAGCACACAAAATGTAATAATATTTCATCATAAATCTTGTTCAGCATAGATGTAAATATGACACGTCAGAGGCCGATTTCGCAAATTTGCAAAAAGCGTCCCCTCCTCACCAAAGCAAGATATAATAATTTAACAAAAAACTTTGTTCTCTTAACTAGTTACCCTCCAAGTTTTAATGTGTTTGGTTAAACCGTGTATTTTTAATTATTAAGAAAATGTGTTACCAGTCTGCCGAAACTGTCCACAGCCGGGTGCAGAAACACAGAAATGTTGGAAAATATACTGTTGCCACATACTGACAATCACTTTACAACTAATATGTCTTATCGACAATATTATTATGTAGTTTTTGCATTGATGAATATAAAATACAACAGGCCCATAGGAACTGGGGAGGGGCGGGCCTAGGGGCTTGTTCTCCATCACACACTCTAGGATGAAAATGTAAGTTTTTAATTTTCACTAGTTTGCATAAATAAAGACGATATAAAGATAAAAAATCTAGTTTGTATCCCTCACTAGAGACTGTATCCCCCCCCCCCCCCCCCACACACACACACACTTCCTTTTATCTTATGATTTTGTAATCATGATTTCAAACCAACTGTTTCAGGTAGTTTGCTCCACATACTGACATAAAACACATTTGTTATATATTGGAATACAATTAAAATAATTACAATATATCCAGTGTTATTTTCTTTAATCATTCATGGAGGAAGAAGGAAGTCCTGATGAAAATATATTACAGGTCAAATATATTACAGGTAAAACAAAATAATATATGATGCTTATTCCATGTGGTAACTATTGTTAATTTTGCTTTAAATTGCTAGATGCCAAAAGTGATTAATTATATTATTTTATGACAACAGTCGAAAATTAGACGACCAATTGTTTCAACCTGTACCAAAGGTACCAGGTTTTCTGCCAGAAAATAATTAGAGGGTACGTAATAAAACAGGCCCGTAGGAACTGGGGTGGGGGGGGGGGGGGGGGGGGGGGGGGGGGGGGGGGGTGCCCCCCCCCCCACTTGTGAGCTTTTCTTTATCACATTAATTTTTGCCGTTGTAACCAAAATCTGATGTAGTTTATACCCAGTCTGTCGGTGCCCCCCCCCCCCCCCCACCCCCAAGTTCCTACGGGCCTGTAAAAACTAAATATATTCAAAGGAGTATATTGGGTGGTTATAGGTTTGAAATGTTTTATTTTATTTCATGCACTTTTATAAATCTTAAACAGCAATTATGTTACTATAATCTATCGAAAAAATCAAACATATATATATATATTAATTTCTGAGATTTTTTTAGTACATACATATAAGTTTACCCTCCGCACCCTCTGGTAGAAACTCAGGGTAGGTATTAAAATAATTATTTGATGTAGAGTATTTTTAATATGACATACAGAAAGCATTGAAAAGTATAATTTTAGTATGCTTTAATAATCGACACTAGCTTTAAAATTATTTAACCATCATTCCTTGTGGCCAGAGTACATATGATGTTCCTGCCAGAGTGTTAGCATTTTAATTTTAATGAAAATATGAAAACTGACGATAAACATTGTTAACTAACGTAATAATTCACGTTTTGAAGGTGTTTTATTATGAGGTTAACAAACCAACTAGATCAAGAGACGTTAGTATGGAGTCGTTATGGGCTGTCGGTGAAAATTAATTTGGTAATTATAGGTAAATAAATGTGAAGTTTAAATATTCGTATGTGAACAAATTGCAATACCTTTATTTAATGTATATCTTAAGTACATACTTGTTTTAATTTTCACATTGTAAATGTACCATAACCTGCTGTATTTAGTTGGTATAAAGCCCATTCGACGACAATAATGCGTCCATGTTTTTAAAACAACTTTCGTGTTTTTTTGGAAATCGAAACCATGATGTTGGCCGTTTCTTGGGATGCATTGCTGTTACTGTTGCAGTTAAACACTGCGCAGTTAACCATCATATAATTACATCGACAGTATATAATAACACTAATTATCTTGTAAATTAAATTTCCGATAAACCTGGAGACAAAAAAACCCAAAAGACGACTATAAGGCACAACCAAAGAATCAACACGTGTACCGGTATTGCTTGGTAACTCTCACCGATGACGTTTTGCCTCGCTTTCGTTCAGACCTATGCATAATCCCGCCCACTTCTGTCTTTACCCCAAACCTAAGACGCGCAGCTGACAGGTGCCTCGCACCGATCCGGGCATTAGAGTAATGCGGTCTTTGACGCTAACTTAATCCATTACACACTACATGTCTTTTGGTGTCCGGTCTCCTTTAAAGCTGTAGTCTTGAGAGATATATCCGCTATGTAACTATTTAAAAACAGACCATCCACGACACATTTTGCGTTCCGTAGCACATCATTTAATTTCTTCTGTGTCCGTACTCTTGCTTATAACATTCTTACAAGACAAGTCCACACTTATAAACATTTTATAAGTACTGTCTTGGAATATGGAGACCCAGCAACAAAGGTTTTCGTGTGGTGTATTGAAAAATATTATTTAACGTATGAAATGTTTCATAAATGCAGATTATAACATATTCTTTCATATTACCTTACATTACTAGGAAATCACCTCATAATATATATAAGATTGTTGGTTTATAATATGTAAAATACTATCCATTTGTTGTTACAGGTATTTAAAATATGAAGCGAATCGAAAAATAATACATATGGGCTTGGCCGGGATTCGAACCCGGGACCTCTCGCACCCGAAGCGAGAATCATACCCCTAGACCACCAAGCCGTTATAGATATTTATTTGCGACAAAGCATGCATGTCAGTTACTGTTATCGATTTTTCTTTTGTCTAAGCGGAGAACTACAGGTGAATTTGTTTGTTGACTGACATATGGTTGTCTCGATATTTTGTCGCGATGAAGGGAATGACAGACACCTTGTGTTCGCCACATTGCCGATTATTATCAGTAAGAATAGTCTATGGATCGTTCATATGTACTTTCCCATAGGAAGGAAGGAAGGAAATGTTTTATTTAACGACGCACTCGACACATTTTATTTACGGTTATATGGCGTCAGACATATGGTTATGGACCACATACATATAGAGAGAGGAAACCTACTGTCTTTTCGATTAGCAGCAAGGGATTTTTTATATGTGCCATCCCACAGACAGGAGAATACATACCACGGCCTTTGTTACACCAGTTGTGGAGCACTGGCTAGAACGAGAAATAGCCCAATGGGCCCACCGACGGGGATCGATCCTAAACCGACCGCGCATCAAACGAGCGCTTTACCACTGGGCTACGTCCCGCCCCACTTTCCCATAGATAGAAAGGTACATACCAGTTGTGTAATACTGGTTGGAACGGGATAAAACCCCGACGGTATTGAGGGAGATCGATCATAGAATACATCGCACCTCAGTTGATCATTCAACAATCGAGCAATATCTCGCCCATTTTTTTTTTATTGGAGCACTATACAGGTGCGTCTGCGGAGGGTGGGGGTGGGTGAGGGTCGAAACACCCTCACCCCGCTGCTCCAAGATCTTTTTACTTCTTTTTAAAAAAATTAGTTTCCGACGGAGCATGATCAGACATTTTAAAAATTCGCTCGACACTCTCTACATTTGATCCCCCCCCCCCCCCCCCCCCCCCCCACCTCTCCGCACCATCAGTTATATTACAGTCGAAGACCCTTCTACGAGTTTTGGATATATCAAAGGCCGTGGTATATGTTGTCTTGTCTGTGAGAAAGTGCATAAAATAAAAGATCCCTAGATGCTAATGGACAAATATTATGTATCAGGTTTTCTCTATATTAATCAATGTGCTTGAGTTAAAACAAGGGGGCGGAACGTAGCCCAGTGGTACAACGCTCGCTTGATACGCGGTCGGTTTGGGATCGATCC
Organism: Gigantopelta aegis; assembly: GCF_016097555.1. Classification (NCBI taxonomy): domain Eukaryota; kingdom Metazoa; phylum Mollusca; class Gastropoda; order Neomphalida; family Peltospiridae; genus Gigantopelta; species Gigantopelta aegis. Next base: position 37,478,243 of record NC_054712.1, on the reverse strand, counting down.
CCGTCGGTGGGTAAATTGAGCTATTTCTCGTTCGAGCCAGTGCACCACGACCGGCGTATCAAAGGCCGTAGTAAGTGGTATCCTGTCTGTGACAAAGTCCAGATAAAAATCCCTTGCTACTAATTGAAAAAAATGTAGCGGGTTTCTTCTCTATGACTGTGTCAAAATGACCATATGTTTGACATCCAATAGCTGATGATTAACAAAATCAATGTGCTCTAGTAGTGTCGTTAAAAAAACACGTTTTGAGTTAAAACAAAATACATGACGTTTTGTATGTAACTGGGGAATTTTTATGGTTTGTTTTTACCAGACAGCTACAGCGCCGATAACGTGGTGTTCGAGTGGATCCAGCACAACCCGGTCATACTACGTCACAGTGTGACACTGCCCAGGTTCCAGGTGGAGTTCAACGGCTTGAAGAACTGCCAGTTCGACATCAACCATGGAAGCATGATACACGGTGGTCAGTGTATTGATGATATATATATATATATATATATATATATATATATATATATATATGTATATATATATATATATGTATATATATACTACTCAAAAGAATTTAAGGGTCAGACGATATTTTCGACATTATTTTCTGAATGTCAATTATATTAGCTAGACCATAATGTCACGCATGGTATTGTTCCATTTTGAGGAAAGTGGGTCTAAGCAACCCATAAATGAATTAAAATCCACTGTCATTGACACTGTCGACTAGTTCTAATGGCGAAAACATGCTTACATTTGCACGTAAATTAGGGCGAAAGCGAAAGGTCTGCTAAGTGCCCATAACTTGCTTTTTCACAAAGCGCTTCATTTGCACGCTTTGCTCGTGTATTCCATGTTCCCAATGCTGAATTTCCGTATAATTGGAGCTTGCGTTCGTGTACGGTGCACACTCCAAATTCGACAATGGTACAACTTCAACTGACTATCGAAGATCGAGGAAGGGCTATTGCTTGGCTTCAGGATGGCAATACGCAAAGAAATGTTGCTCTGAGACTTGGTGTCAGTCAGAGTGTCGTTGGCCGACTGTGGCAACGGTACCAAGCAACGAATTCTGTTCGAAATCGTCCACGTTCGGGAAGACCCCGAAGCACTACAAATAGAGAGGACCGCTACATCACCAATATGGCTCTACGTCAACGCACAACCACTGCACGCCGATTACGTGACAATCTGCTGACTGCGACTGGAACTCGAGTGTCTGATCAAACCATACGCAATCGTCTGAGAGCCAATAATGTACGCTGCCGTCGCCAGGCTGTTCGACCACCACTCCTACCACGTCACAGAACGGCCAGACGTCACTGGTGCACGTTTCATCTGCGGTGGCAACGTGTTCAGTGGGGTCGAGTGATGTTCACTGATGAGTCCAGGTTTAGTCTCCAGTTCAACGACGGTCGGGTTCGTGTCTACAGACGTCCTGGGGAGCGCTTCGCTGACGTTAACGTTAGACAACGTCACCGATTCGGTGGTGGCAGCGTCATGGTGTGGGGCGGCATCTCTATCCACCACAGGACCCCCCTCTATGGCAATCTGAATGGAATCCGCTATCTGAATGAGATTATCCGGCCGTTGGTTCTCCCAGGCCTTCAGCAGATTGGCGGCGGGGCAGTTCTGCAGGATGACAATGCCAGACCCCACCGCGCCAGGGTGGTAACGGACTTTCTCAGACAACAAGGTATCGCCAGGATGGATTGGCCAGCATATTCGCCTGACTTGGCCCCAATAGAGTACGCCTGGGACAAATTAGGCAGGAGAGTTCGGGATAACCATGCCCCTCCGGCCAACCTTCATGATCTGGGTCAACTTCTTATGGCAGAGTGGCAGGCCATTCCCCAAGAGTTCTTCAGACGTCTGATCAACAGCATGAGGCAACGATGTGTAGAGTGTATTCGCGCCAGGGGTGGATTCACACACTATTAAATGAATGTTCTAATGTGTAAAATCCATGTTTGACAACCTTCAACTTTGACAGCATGTCATGTGACTTTCTTGTATACAGTGACGTTTATTTGTGTTTTTTTGTAAATATGGAACAATAAATTAATTTTTGTGTGTAGTTTACATCATCAATCTAATACACTTGACCCTTAAATTCTTTTGAGTAGTATATATATATATATATATAATCTCCAGAGTCTCTAGCAAAGTCAGAGGTTATGTCCATGACAGGCGTGCTCGAGCAGTTCTCAGATTGAAATATGCGAAAAATTACCACCCTTCTTTATCTCTGTCTCTTTGTCACTCTCTCCCCCTCTGTATGTCTCTCTCTCTCTCTCTCTATTACAACCCTTCTTTATCTTCTCTGTCTCTTTGTCACTCTCTCTCTCTGTGTCTGTCTCTCTCTCTCGATATACAAGGGTAAATCGCTCTCTTGGTGCGCGGTCGGTCTGAAATCGATCCTCGTCAGTGAGCCCATTGGGCTATTCCCTGTTCCAGCCAGTGCACCACAACTGGTATATCAAAGGCCGTGGTATGTGTTATCCTGTGGGATGGTGCATATAAAATATCTTTTTCTTCTGCACTTAGTATACTCAGTACCGTATCTCTGCACTAGATTAGTCCAAAGTGTTTATGGTATAGAGGATAGCTGTTCTTGACCACGATATATTGTTTCAACTCCGTCTGTGGGATCCCTGCCATGTTTATGACGCGCGCGCGCCAAAAACCTTTTAACAGCCTTCGTAAACAGAATAAGTGCATAGAATAATGTTTCAAGCAACGAACTGCCAGTATTTTACAGAAATATTGATATAATTATTTTGAAAGAAAACCTGGCGAAATGTTTGTTTGTATATACTTATTTACGTACATATATCCAATTAGGATTCAAGCACGCTATCCTGGCCACACACATCAGCTATCTGGGCTGACTGTCCAGGATAGAGGATTAGTGGTTAGTTGTTAGTGGTTAGAGAGAGAGAAGTCGATGTAGTTGCCTTACTCTTACCAACTTGGTCGTTAAACTCGCTCTGTGTGGGAGCCGGTACCTGACCGGGGTGCGAACCCGGTACCTGACCGGGGTGCGAACCCAGTACCTACCAGTCTGAAGTCCGATGGTTTAACCACTATATTACACATGACAGGTTTACATATTTGTAAAAATAACATAATAGTCCATTCATCGTTCATGGGAGACTGGACTGGATGCGCGGTCGGTCTAGGATCGATCCCCGTCGGTGGACCCATTAGGCTATTTCTCGTTCCAGCCAGTGCTCCACAAAAGGCCGTGTACTATCCTGTCTGTGGGGTGGTGCATATATCCCTTACTGCTAATCGAAAAGACCGTGGTATGTGCTGTCCTGTGTATGGGATCATGGATATAAAAGATCCCTTGCTGCTAATCGAAAATAGTAGTCCATGAAGTGGCGACAGCGGGTTTCCTCTCTCAATATCTGTGTTGTCCTTAACCATATGTCTGACGCCATATAACCGTAAATAAAAGGTGTTGAGTGCGTCGTTAAATAAAACATTTCCTTCAATCTTCCTTCATCATTCATGCTGCAGTGTTCACTCATCTTGCATCATTTACATACTTTATATGGGCGGAATTTAGCTCAGTTAGTTGAGTGTTCGCTCCAAGTGCTTGCGTCACAGGATCGAACCACCTCGTTGGATCTATTGAACTGATTTTTTTCTCTCGTTCCATCCAGTGCACCAAAACTGATCAAATCGGCCTCGGTGGCGTCGTGGTTAGGCCATCGGTCTACAGGCTGGTAGGTACTGGGTTCGGATCCTAGTCGAGGCATGGGATTTTTAATCTAGATACCGACTCCAAACCCTGAGTGAGTGCTCCGCAAGGCTCAATGGGTAGGAGTAAACCACTTGCACCGACCAGTGATCCATAACTGGTTCAACAAAGGCCATGGTTTGTACTATCCTGCCTGTGGGAAGCGCAAATAAAAGATCCCTTGCTGCTAATCGGAAAGAGTAGCCCATGAAGTGGCGACAGCGGGTTTCCTCTCTCAATATCTGTGTTGTCCTTAACCATATGTCTGACGCCATATAACAGTAAATAAAATGTGTTGAGTGCGTCGTTAAATAAAACATTTCTTTCTTTTCCAAAACTGGTAAAAGGCCCTAGTATGTGCGTTCCTGTCTGTGGGATAGGGCATATAAAAATCCCTTGCTGTATTAGGAAACATGTTTGACATCCAATAGCCGATGATTAATAAGCCATTGGCATTATGCTCTGGTGGTGTCGTTAACAAAAACAATTTAAGTTTATATAGTTTATTTAGTGTTCATGCAGCTTAGACAACAGATGTATGAAAACAAGCAACACCCCACTGTTACTTCCACAAAATGGCTGCAGGTGGCCAATGTTGTCAGTCGGTATCGAATCAGTTGCCCCCCCCCCCCCCCCCCCCCAACTCTGCATATTCCAACAGAGAGAGTAATTGAAAATTGCGAGAACGAGAATGCGTTATATATATATATTTAACTTCACATGCATTACATATTATGATCGCAGGTTAAACATTTGTAGCATGGATTCGTAGTCACGCTTGAAATACTGTATAAAACGTCTCGCATGATATTTCGTTATACAATGTCCTTTGAATCTGATATTCTGTACCGTAAACATTTCGAAGCTTGTCCCGATGTTCCATTACCAGCCGGATAGAATCTGTAATACAATAAGGAAGGAAAATTAATGTTTTATTTAACGAGGCACTCAACACATTTTATTTATGGTTATACGGCGTCAGATATATGGCTAAGGACCACACATTTATATATATATATGTGTGGTCCTTAACCATATATGAAACCCGCTGTCGCCACTTTATGCATGAAAGTACATACCACGGCCTTTGTTACACCAGTTGGGGAGCACTGGCTGGAACAAGAAATAGTCCAATGGGGCCACCAACGGGGATCGATCATAAATCGACAGCGCATCAAGCGAGCGCATTACCACTGGGCTACGTCCCGCCCACTGTAATATATTAAATGCGTGCACATTCGGAACAAGCTGTTGTAGCGCACGCCTGTCGTCCATGGTGTGTGTGTGTGTGTGGGGGGGGGGGGGGGGGGGGAGCACCAGCAGTCCGACTAAGTCGGTAACAGGCGGATTGGTGTGGGGGTGATGCTATGGAATTTTGAATGGAGCAGTTAATATGCCAAAGAGAAAGGGTGCGCAATTTTGATTGTAACAAAGGGGTGCTTAATAAGGTATGGCAGGTTCAGGAGGGCGTGCGCTTACCTACCATTTGACTGGTACCATTTTGTTCTATCACATAACATTCATTAAGGTTGGATAAAAAAAAAATAAAAAAAAAAATAGCCTAGCGAGCGATCGCGAGCGTTCAACCATCTGAACAAGCTAGAAATGTCCTTCAAAAGCGTTGATAGCAAGATGCCTCATTTCAGCCTAAGAAAAATATAATTACTTAATTAAGACTTCCGGTTAAGATGGCGGTCAGCGAGGAGGTGGTTTTGTAAAGCTCTGATAACTTTTGTTTATTTACTATAATTTAGTGCTTTCTAACCTCTAAACATTTATATATTATCAACCCGAAGCTGTACGCAAGATAATTGTAAGTCTGTTGTGCGTTACAAATTGTTTACCACGTGTATGACCTTGGCCTTTATTGCCAGATATTAGCCGAGTTATACACGTGTTTATAAAATATAATTTTTGCTCCTGTTTCAACTATGTCTCACAAAGCGCTAGATAGCATCATGAATGAGATGGACAGGAGTTTAAATACCATAGCGGTCGAGTTGGCCACCGAAAGGGCCAACCAGTCGGTTTCGTCTTCCGATAATTTAGATATTTCAAGCCTCCCCGACGTGTCCCGCCTCGCTAGGGTAGACCGAATGACGTGGGACCCGTTGGGGGATACAAAGGCAGGTAAGAAGACGACACCGATGTCGTCGACCCCGTCTAAGCGTGCCAGACGTAACACCCCACTCCCTGATGGTGGCCTCCCCTTCTCTGTCGAAAGATATGTGAGGGGGGTGCCTGCCCGGGGGGAGGGGATTTTGCAGTCGGAAGGAAACGAACTCACCCGTGAGTTGGATTTCGACAACGAGCTGGAAGTCAGCAGAATCACCGACCGGACAAATGAAGAATTTTTTGTAGCCAGTCCTGCCCGGTCGGAGGTCTGCTATGTGTCTGACAGCTCGGGGGTCGGGGGCGAGCGACCGGACACTAGTGTTTACAATAAAAATAAAAATTTAACAACTGATTCAGTGTTTGTTGTAAACAAGGGCGAGGTAAGTGCCCCAACTTCGGACTCTCCAACTCTCTCGGCCGAGCTACCCTCCCCTAGGTCACCGACGCCACCCCCGGGACTCCAGATGGGAGAACAGAGGAAGAGGAAGACTCCAGTAGCTCGGTCGCGACAACCAGAAACAACAAAAAAGGAAGGTGAGAGTAGCTATTTTGATAGTTTAAACGGCAGCCAATATGCCGTTCCAACCAGTAACCACTTCGCCCCCCTCAGTGGTGCCTTTTCCCCAACTCCGGTAGACCGTTCAAAAATGAAAGCTAAAAACCAAATAAATGAAATAAAAGATATTCCAACAATTTCAGGTCTTAGGAGAGTTTTGTTTGGGGATTTTGACCCGACCCCCTATGGGTTGGAATTTTTGCAACATACTATCAGGGACCTACAAAAGAATTCTAAATCTCCAACGTTTAGGAAGTCTGTCTTTTTCTTTTCTCGGCTTTCTAATGGACAGACTTTTATTCGAACAAGCTGTGATGCCCCTTTTGCGGCCCTGGGGTCTGTCCTCAACATTAGGCCCCACCCTGATGGCGGCGAAGTGGTTCCGGTTGTTTTCAAGGAGTGCAGTGCTGAGCCCACTGACGGTGATAACAATAAAATTTCTAATAGGCTGTCTAGTGACAGCTATATTAAAACTTTCGGGCCCGGCCCTAGCCAGAGCTTGGCCTTGGCTGGGTCCATCCATCTCAAGGCCACTGTCATTGTTGACAGTCGAAAAGGTGTTGAGATGGGAGTTGAGATAGCTGAAACGCCGATTGCCCAGGGCTACGATTGCGTCCGCGCTCTTAGCGGTGGAGACAGTTTCGATTCCTTTTCGGGGCGAGCTGTCAAAACTGCACGTAGACACCAGGCTGCCAAACCAGTGAATACCAGCGAGCGACAAATCCCGAAGCGGCATTCGGTGAGTTCCGGCGGAGCTGCGGGGGGCAATACCTCGGTTGTTGTTGCTCCGGGCTCGGCGGTGACTCCCGCTACGTTGGTAGGATACGCGCTTTGGGAGGGTCGTCTTGCGGAAATCCAGACCCGGGTCCCCCCTGGCGATGAGTTTACTCAGGTAAGCTACAATAAAAGGAAGCGTCGGTATGCAAACTCTCCTGACTCTAATCTTGCTGTAACCCCCACCGCTGGGGATTACATAAAAACAAAATCCGTTTCTCCACCCCCCCGCGGCCAAACGAGTTAGGGCTAAGAGGAGGGTGGAATTAGCGTCTACTAAAGCTAATACAAGTCTGCCGACTAAATTAAACACCACTGTTATGGAGGTGGATGCTTTTCCCCCGCTGGAACCTGTGGCCCCGGGCCCCCGGGGGGTGCCGGGTGAAGTTTCCCAATTTTACCAGAAAATTAAGCCTACTAGAGGGGGAGGGTGTGTGAGCCAAGTGCGCCCACCACCTGCCACTCAAGTTAACCCAGTCCCCTATCATACTGTTCGCAGAGGAGGGTCGACTCAACAGGGAAGAGCCAACCTCCCTCCTACCTCGTCTATTAGGAGGATTGTTAAAACCGACTTGAGGGGAGTTCTAGGGGGAACTCTTCTCCAGTCGGTTAGAATAGCCAACCCAGATCTATCCACTACAAACTTGATTGTGTGGAATAATGGCTACTTGGATGTCCTGCTCGCCCGCCCCCCGGGGGTTGGGACCATAAGGGTGAAAGGGGTGGTACACACCCTCCATCCATACCAGGGTAAACCAATAAAATGCGCCAAGTGCCAAAAGTGGGGACATACCCAAAGGAAATGCAGAGCAACGAGGGAGCACCCCATTTGCTTCAGGTGTGGGAGGGCTCACCCCAGGAGGACCCCCGACAGTCCGTGCACTAACTCTGTTTCTTGTGCGAACTGCCGGAGACCCCATTGCACTCATGACAAGGAGTGCCCAGATTTTAAAAGAGCGCTCCGCCTGATGGCGACTAGGGGTCCTCCCTCCGAGCGGCCCGCGGGTCGACAAGCGATACCACCGCACCCCACCGCTTTGGCAACTGGTGCAAATCAACTAGTAAGACTGAGTCTTCCAATGTAAACATTGGAACTCGGTCTGCTAATCGCAATTCTTATGCCGGCGCAGCCTCCGGGGCAAATAAGTTGAGTTCTGATAATCCGATTACGGCTCTCGATTTGGTTAGGGTTATTTCAGGTATCTTTTTGACACGAGAGATTCCAAAAGCCCCGAACACCAAATTCTTTTTAGATGATATTATTGAGGCCTCTAGAGATGTGTGCAGGGTTCTGAATGATCACCTGGCCATTAAAGTTAATTCAGATACAATTGAAACACGTAGTATTTCATGGTATAAAGCCAGGGATCTAATTGTTACTGAGAGCAGGACAAATGCTAATGTGGATTAACTCTAAATAGTTTCTCTAACTAGTACTGCCCCGCTTCTCATCATGTCTTTACATCATATAGTTAATAATAATAATAACAATAACAATAGTAATCGGAAGGTTGATCATCGGGGCCTAGTAATTCTGCAATGGAACGCCAAGGGCCTGCGGACCAACGGACCAGAACTTAAAATTTTTTTGGAATTAAATAAAGATATAGATGTTATTGCCATTCAGGAGTCCTGGATTACAAATATTACAGATAAAATTAAAAGAACTAAATTATTTACAGAATATAAAATTACAGGTTTTACTGGACTGTTTTTTACGAATGACAATACAATTAGGGGTGGGGTAGCTACCTTTGTCAGGAATGGTATGTCCCACTCGCAAATTGAGATCATTAATGCCCATCCAAGTATCGAGGCAGTAGGAGTCTCTATTCATACTAAAACAGGGGATATAAATATATTTAATTATTATATTCATCCATTGGCTTCCGGGAAAAAGTTAACTATAAATAATCTTGTGGCACCCATTGGTAACTGTACAAAAAATTTAATTATTTTAGGGGATTTTAATTGTAAAAATAAATTATGGGGTTCAAAAGTTACCAATTTGCAAGGCCGTACTATAGACACTATCATTGAAAAACTTGAGTTGGCCTGCTTAAATGATGGAAGCCCTACTTTTCTTTCAGACACCTACCATACTTGGTCCTGTTTGGACATTACATTGGTCTCTAGTAACATGGCGGTGGGTTGTGAGTGGGAGGTTCTTGATGACCTGGGCAGCGATCATCTACCCATTAAAATTACTTATAATATTTCAAATATATGGATTGATAAAGTTAAGTATAAAAATAAATGGAATTTTAATAGAGCAAACTGGTCTAAATTTGGACACCTTTGTGCCAAATTGGATCATGAGCGCATAAAAGATAAAAATATTGATAAGTTTAATGAAAAGTTAGTGTCTTCAATTATCAATATTGCTAAAGAATCTATACCCATTTATTCTATGAAAAATAATTTTAACCCAGTCCCATGGTGGACTGAGGAATTAACTAAATTAAAAAAAGTAAGAAATAAAGCTCGAAAGCTTTTACAAAAATTTAATACTGAGGACAATATTAAACATTTTAAGGATTCTAAGTATAAATTAAAACTCAGTATTATTAAAACTAAACAGGCCTCATGGACTCAGTTCTGTGGTTCTCTAAACAAGAACTCAAAGGTTAGCGAGGTATGGTCAAAGATCAAAAGGGTGAAGGGGAAAGCTACTAATAATAAAGGGTTACTTAAAAATAATAAGTCCTGCAGATCTAGTCAGAACAAGGCAAATTTATTAGGAACTACTTTTAAAAATAATTCAGCAACTGCTAATTATACTAGTGAATTTCAAACTAGAAAAATTAAAATAGAAAAAAAACAGCCCTAACCCCCAAGAACCCTGCTCAGAGAAGGATGACCTACCGTATAATGCACCTTTCACATTACAGGAATTGATTAGTGCTTATGGTGGTCGAAAGGCCACAGCTCCTGGCCCAGATAATTTCAGTTATATATTTTTCAAAAATATGCCCACCAGAACACTTAAACTCTTCCTGGAATTATTTAATTTAATATGGAGGGAGGGAAGCCTTCCTTTGGAGTGGAAACACGCAGAAGTGTTTGCACTTCCAAAAATGGGTAAGGACCTCTCCCTCCCTACTAATTACAGGCCCATATCATTAACATCAAGCGTCTGCAAGACCATGGAGTGCATGGTAAATAATCGCCTTATCCACTTTTTGGAGGTAAATAAATCGTTGTCTATTTTCCAAAGTGGTTTTAGAAAGCATCACTCCACCATAGATCACCTTGTTCGTCTTCAAACCGAGGCAAAAGATGCCTTACGGAATGGACACAAGGTGGGAGGAGTGTTTGTGGATATAGAAAAGGCGTACGACATGGTCTGGCGACGTGGTTTGTTAATAAAAGCTTATCAAATGGGGATTAAAGGAGCGATGTTCACTTTTATTTTAAAATTCTTGGAAGATAGAACATTCGCTGTTAATGTTAATAGTTGTTTTTCCCCCATTCTAACTTTGGAAAATGGTATCCCACAAGGCTCAGTGATAGCGCCCACCTTATTTGCAATATTTATCAATGATTTGGCAGAGGCACTCATCACTAGAAATAAAAGTAATAATACTAAACTTAGTATCGGTCTGTTTGCAGACGATACGGCCTTCTGGAGAGTAGGAAAAAACTATGACCACCTTTTAGAGGATCTCCAGTTGGATGTTAACAATCTAGCACTATGGTCTAGAGCTTGGGGTGTTACCATTTCTAAATCTAAAACTAAAAGTATAATTTTTTATAAAAAAAGACAATTTAAATCCGTTTGTGATCTAAAACTTAAAATAAATGAGGTTACTATTAACCAGGTGCAATCGGTCAAATTTCTCGGAGTAATCTTTGACCATAATCTTAGTTTTGGAGAACACATAACGGAGGTGACTGGTAACTGCACTATATATATAAATTTACTTAGGGCATTATCAGGCACACCCTGGGGTGCTGATAGAAAAACGCTGCTCATGATCTTTGAGGCATTTATAGTGTCCAGATTGCAGTATGGAGCCCAGGCCTTTGGATGTGCTTCCCAGACTCAGCTGAGAAAACTGGATAGTGTGTATGGTAGGGCTCTCAAGGTAATAGTTGGGGGAACTATCTGCACACCGTATGATAGTGTCTTGGTAGAGCTGGGGGTAATGCCATTGGCCCTTAGGAGGATCAGGCAGGGGTTGAAATATATTAATAAAATCCGTAGCCTTGTGCCTGATTCTCCAGTTAACAACCTTAAACCTGTTAAAGTAAATATAAACAGAGATAGGGACATATCTATTGTTTCATATTTAAATAAGTTTGCAAATGACTTTGGGATTGTTGGCCTTCCGCTAAGCAGAATAGAGACATCGGTGGATCTGCCGTGGGTGACCAATGTCCCAAAAGTGCATTACCATATCAGGGAAGAAATTATTAAAACTAATAATCCTAATTTTAAAAATATTATATTTCAAGCAGTGGTTGGAGAAATCTACCCGGATGTGACTCAGGTCTATACAGACGGGTCGAAAGACCCAACCACTGGTAAAACAGGAATGGCCTTTGTTATTAATAATTTTAAATATTTAAGGAAACCGATAGCCATTAGGGCTAGACTATCGGATAACATTTCAGTTTATACATCAGAATTAATGGCCATACTGTATTCCCTGAAATGGATTGAAAGATATCATGTTAATAATAGCCCCAGTAGATATGTCATCTTCTCTGACAGTCTTAGTGCCCTGCAAGCAATCAATGGAGCCCATAGTATCAGATCGGAAATTATAAATAAAATTTATAAAATATATTTTAATATTGCTGCTCTGGGTATCCAAGTCGTTATGGAGTGGGTTCCGGCTCATATTGGAATATCTGGTAATGAAGCAGCCGATGCCAACGCTAAAAAGAGTTTGCTGGAACCGGCAGTCGGCGTTCCAGTAGAACATAATGTTAACGAAATAAATTCCATAGCTGAGCCACACCTGGTGGCTCTGTGGCAAACCGAATGGAACCACAGAGCCAGGGTGTGGCATGCCTACATTAAACCAAAAGCGACCACTCCTGGGCCAGTTTCTTTTAATGTTAAGGTAACTAGAATTATTGCAAGACTTAGAATGGGTGTCTCTTCGGCTTTAAATGATGTTAAATTTAAAATTAAAAAAGTTAAGTCACCCAACTGTTTAGTATGTCATACAATCGAAGATGTTAATAATTTTTTGATAAAATGTACTAAACATGACAAAATTAGACTGAAACTGGTTAATTATTTTATTAAAATTAAATTAGAGTTTAATGCTTATAATTTATTAAATCCACCTAAATAATATAAAAATATAATAGACAGGTTGTTGGTCGCTTTTGTATATCAATCTAAAATAAATATATAATAATATAGGGTTCTCCTGGGGGCGGTTCCTGCCATAGCCTAGGCATTGTTAGATTGGTGCAAATGTGGCAGGCCCGTTCCTTTTATGGGACCCACAATAAATAATCACTGTTGGTGGGCTGGGTAATAGCACTCATTATTGTTTGCTCCTCACCCCTTCTGGGGTTGGAAGGATGTTACCTGCGCCCCTACTGTCCGGTCGTTCGCCCCTTCCGTCTGCAATGCCGCGCCTGGCTTGCTGGATTTTTAATTTTAATGTAATGTACCGGTTTTAAAATTATTTTAATTATATTGTATATAAATAGTATATTGTATTTTAATTTTTAAATTAATTTATATTGTGGTGTGGGTGTTTGAATGAATTTTTTTGTAGTTTTTTTTTTTTTTACTTCGGGTTGATGATGGGGTTGCTATCTGGCAGTAACAGCCCCCTCCTCGCCGACCAAATATATTGTATGAACTGCTTTTAATTTTTATTGGGTGTTTATGTTTTAAAATTGATAGGTTTACAAGCGTGCTCTTTTAATTTGTTTTAATTTATTTTATACGTGTTTTTAACTTTATTGAGATAGAGGGAAATGGGACCCTGTGGCGGCTGCTTAACCTCCTTTAATCAACCTCCTACTAAATAATAATAGGGCTAAAATAAAGAGTTTCTGTACTATTTGTATTTTTGAAATGCTCGTTCTAAATTTGCGACAAAGTTTTAAATTAAATGGATTATATATTTTATATTAATTATTATTTTTGGAATTGCGCAAATAAAAACTAATTATATAATATCCGTATTCCCCATTGGTTTAATTTCAAAATTGTCCTAAGTAATTTCTGTCCCGGATTGGGCCCCTGGCCTCCAGAGACCGAACCCGGGGTGGACATGCTCGAAGCCTTAGTGGTATAGGAGCATGGGAAAGTCTTCACTCACTCACTCTTAATGAAAACTAAATCAAAGCCTTCATTTGGTGCATCAAGTTAAAATAATACCCGTTCGCCAAATCTCGCGATTTCAAGGTTACCGATGATTAATATATAAATCAATGTGCTCTTCTGCTGCCGTTAACCCCCAAGGTTATCCCCCCACCCCCCACCCTCCATTTTTTTTAATAATACCCCCCCCCCCCCACACACACACACACACACACAAAACCCACTTTTATTCTCAACTTATACATTTCAGTAAACTTCTCGTGCATATCCGCCGAGTTCAAGCTGACCCGCCTTTTCGGCTACTACGTGGCGCAGGTCTACGTTCCCAGCATCCTCATCGTGATGCTGTCGTGGGTGTCCTTCTGGATCGATATCGACGCCATTCCCGCCCGCGTCTCGCTCGGCCTGCTCACGGTGCTCACCATGACGACGCATAGCACGGGAGTTCACAGCATGCTGCCTCGCGTGTCCTACATCAAGGCCATCGACGTCTGGATGGCCGCCTGCCTCATCTTCGTGTTTGCCGCGCTTTTGGAGTTCGCCTACGTGAACGTGCAGACGAGAGTGGAGAAACGCAGACGTGAGTCGGTGATGGACATCAAACAGAATAAAGACCGCGGAGTCAAAAGTAGCGACCACTACTGTCTGGGTTCTGAGGAGGTTGGTAGAAAGTTAAAGTGTTTTTTTTGTTTAGTTTAACGTCACCACTAGAGCACATTTATTAATTAATCATCGACTATTGGTTAAAATTAAAGTTTGTTTTGTTCAACGACACCACTAGAGCACATTGATTAATTAATCATCGGCTATTGGATGTCAAACATTTGATAATTATGACTCGTAGTCATCAGAGGAAACCCGCTACATTCTTTGTCCAGTTGCGACCGGCATCGGTGTGGTCGTGGTTAGGCCATCGGTCTACAGACTAGGTACTAGGTTCGGATCCCAGTCGAGGCATGGGATTTTTAATCCCGATACTGACTCCAAACCCTGAGTGAGGTAGATGTAAACCACATGCACCGACCAGTGATCCATAACTGGTTCAACAAAGGCCATGGTTTGTGCTATCCTGCCTGTGGGAAGCGCAAATAAAAGATCCCTTGCTGCCTGTTGTAAAAGAGTAGCCTATGTGGCGACAACGGGTTTCCTCTAAAAACTCAAAACAACCAGTGTCAGAATGACCATATGTTTGACGTCCAATAACCGATAAGATAAAAAATCAATGTGCTCTAGTGGCGTCGTTAAATAAAACAAACTTTACTTTTTTTGTCCAGTTGCGGTGCACTGTTTGGAACGAGAAAAAACCTCAATCAGCTAAATGGATCCACCGAGGTGGTTCAATCCTGCGACGCAGGCACCTGGTTGGTAGAAATGAAGGTTATTTGTACAAGGGAAGCAGACCGGGAGGGAGGTTTCAAATGGGGGATGCGGGAACAGCGAAACACGAGAATCTGCGGGGACCATACCCCCCTCCCACCTTTCCCTACTACGGTGCTCAAAAGGCTGGAAATGTTTTATTTTAACACCTAAAATTTAAAATATTCTCGGGGAAGCATGCATGCTATCGAACCCCACTAATACAACTGGTTCAAGGTCCTGTACCCCGAAGCTATGTTCACACTGTGATCACCTTAAGTGCATAATTACCTTTTGCACTTAAGGTGATCTTAGCGCTGAGATCGCTTTGTGATACGAGGCCCAGGTCCCTAATACATTCATTTTTATCTGACATAGTACCACCACAGTCCAAGCCAATATGTTCTGGTTAAATAAATAGGCCTATCTTTGTTTCTTCGTTTTAAAATTAAAAAAATATTTTAGTTTTATTTGGAAAAATTTCTTTTTAAATACTTGCAGAAAAATGACAAAATATCGAAAACCGTATTAATTTTCATTCTGTCTTGGTTTTTTGTCTTTCAGGTAAACTGGAACAAGGGCAGAACGTTCGTTTATCTACGCGATCGGATAAAAATGCAGAGGGCAAGAATGTTTGACAAAATTTCCCGAGTTGTCTTCCCAATACTATTTGGAATATTTAATGTTGCCTACTGGTTGTTGTACAGAATGTGAATACACACGAACCTGTTTTAGAAAGATACCATGGAAATCTGCCAAAATTATCTCCTTACCAAATGACCTAGAGGTTTGAGGTTTGAGGTTAAATGATGCATTAGTTTCCCTCCATGTGGCAGGATCGGCTGCAGGGGGTACAAGTGCGTGTGCAGCAAATTGTGCAGAGGTTACGGGTATAATCTGTGGCGAGAGAAATTTTTAGTGAGTTCGGGTCATGCTCCTTCAGATAATACATTGAAAAAACAGAGAAAAATTTGTTGGAGCAGATGATGGTTGTGGTGGGGGGTCGACCCCCTCCAAATCCCCGCTGCATACGCGCCTGGCATTAAACTTCTATAAAGGGCACCTATGATATTCCAAAGTACACAGTGAAGCATTATATTGATGATTTCCATGTTATCTTGGAGTTCGGGGACAGGGGGTGGGGCGTACACCCCAGGATCCTAAAATTGGATCTGCGTCTGCGCGACAGGAGTAGTTTACAAGAAGGACGCCTTGGCCGGCCTGGCTGTTTTCAGTTATAGTTGATTCTATGAAACGGCAAAATTAACTCACATAAGTCGTAAAACATATTGCCATTTCTTGTTTCAAAACCATTAATAAGAATTGTTGCGCAGTTTCTTGAAGGTAAATTTGACGCATAATTTAGAACGGTTCACCGAAATTTTGGTTGGTTTGACTCGGTTAATCGAAAGGTAGCTCGTTGCTGGAACCTTGCCTCCGTGGAGGCTGTGGTGGTTTGGACAGTAAACTCGGGAGTTGCCCCTTAAATACTGAACTTATGGGCCGAATGTACGCAGCGTGTGACTACATGACTGTATTAAAAGCACCTGCGTTTAAGAAAACAAAAAGCTTCGAAAATGGGGCCCCTAGACATTGAGCAACGTATAGACTAGCTCGAATCACCCCCCCCCCCCCCCCAGCCCTTATTGATACTGATATGTATAGGGGCGTGGGGTTTCTTTGTGTAGCGTTGGTGGGGGGTAGGGCTGGAAGTGACTCGAGCTACGTATAGGCTATACACAGACGAAGATTGACTGTTAATAGCTTACTAGCTTGTGATGACGTTACTTACTGGAAAATGTTTTTAAGCTTGCGGCAAAAGTGCCAATGGGCGCGGATGTGACAGTATCCTAGATCACGTACATGTTTACGAACTGTTCGCTTTCGTATTTTTATTGTATGTTTACAAACTACAATGTTTATAGAAATTGCATTGGCAAATGTCTATATTTGATGATTTTGACAGCCGAAACGAACAGCTAATTCCAGAACTATTACGTTTTTTGTTTACATTATTAATAATAATATTAATAAAAATTAAAAATTAAAAATTAAAAACAAATCCATAGAAAATACACCCATCTAAAAAACACACAACACCGATAAACAACAACAACAACAACAACCAAAAAACCCCATCATCAACAACAACAACAACAACAAAAACCCACAAAAAATCTCAACCATACAAAAACAAACCCAAACAATCAACAGACCAGTTACCACAACAATAAAAAAACATCAACAACAACAAACCGCCTCCCCACTCCCCCCCAACCCCCCCAACAACAAAACTACCATCCAACCCCAAACCCTCCCCCCAATAAAAACAAAACAAAAACAAACTAAACACAAAACTACAACAACATTAAAATAACAACAACAACAACAACAACAACAGTAAAAAAAACCCCACAACTTACATTCTAACAACAGTATAAACGTCATCTTTGGTTTTAAGCTTTAAACATCTGTGTGGGCGAGACGTAGCCCAGCGGGCCCATTGGGCTATTTCTCGCTCCAGCCAGCGCACCACGCCTGCTACACCAAAGGCCGTGGTATGTGCTATCCTGTCTGTGGGATACTGGATATAAAATGATCTCTTGCTGCAAATCGAAAATGGTAGCCCATGAAGTGGCGACAGCTGGTTTCGTCCCTCAATATCTGTGTGGTCCTTAACCATATGTCTGACGCTATGATGAAATGTATGAGAATGAAGATAATTGGTTAACGAATGTTAGAAGGGAACTTAATATGTTGGATCTTAACTATATATGGAATCTAACCTATGTTGAGGACCATTATTTTAATGTAATTAAGGAAAGATTATGCGATAGTTTTAAACATTGTTTTAGTAAATTAATTACCACGCCTAAGGGCATTCTGTATCGAAATTTGATAAACGAGTTTAAATTACAAATTTACCTTACTAAGCCATTAGAAGGAAAATATTTAAAAGAAATAGCAAAAATGAGATTATGTGCACATAAATTAAATATCGAATCTGGTAGATACAGGAACATTAACAGAGAGGAAAGAGTATGTGCACTTTGCAACAGTAATGAGATAGAAGATGAGTTTCATTTTATATTGCAATGTCCACAATATTTATTTATTTTTATTTTTATTTTTTTTATTTTTTATTTTTTATATTTCAGGCAGGTCCCGAACATGCCGGGTGCCCCATTTATTTCATAAAGCCTCCTTATTTACAATAAACCAGGTTCTCCTTGAATGTGGCCAATAAAAATCTACATATGAGTGTAAGTGCTTGTTTCAAAATAATATACATTTTAGTTAGTGCATGTTTGTGTTTTTGTTTTCTTTATATTATTAGTGTGTGTGACTTAGGTGGTGTGTATTTATAATATCTTAACCTGGTTGACGGACCTGGCCTCCAAAGCTACAAGCCGGGGGGTCCAGGTCTATTTTGTTCTACAGTTTGTGCAATTTACCAATCTTTATCATAGTTTATATGTAATGTCAAGGGCGTCATTGCACGATGCGATGACCCCCTTGAAGCACCAGTGATTTAGGAATTTTTCTTTTCTGTTTGGCCACTCTAAGGCGGCGAAATATTCTACTTCGACCCTTGAATATATTAAATGTTTGAAAAGAGCCATTTCATTACATGGCTTATCTCCCTCTAGTAATTTTCTGGTTGTCCATATTACCCTTATCGCTTTACTCCAGAGAAAAATTCCCAATTGCGATGCATAATCTCCAGGCTTATGTTTTTATGCCGAAAATCATGGCATACGGATTCAGACGGAAATTGTTACCAAAAAGTTTTTTAAAGATCGGTTCAATTTGCTTTATGAATAGTTTTTGTTTTGTTGCAGTGAAAAAAGGCATGGAAGACTGAGTCCACTCTGTTGCACACAAGGCACTCCGGAGTGGTCGCAATCTTCCAGTCATATAGATGTTTTCTGACTGCAATTACGTTTCTAATCATTTTATAAATTAAATCATAGTCGGGATTTTCAATGAAACCTGAATTTAATGTTTTCCAAATGTTTTGCCAGTTTATGGTTTCATTAAAGGCTATATTCCACCTGGTTTTAAATGATGCATCTTTGTAAGTTCTTAATAACAAGACTGCGTATATGTCTTTAGTTTTCGCGTCTGTCACGTCTTTTTTTCGTGTCACCTACGTTGATACGAAAGATGGCGTCTAAGTCACCATCAAAGGGGTCTTCATTTTGTAGCGTCCATAATAATGTCCGCGAAAAGTTGTCCTGTAGGTCTTTTAATTGGCGATAAAATACCGCGCTAGTTGAGCAACCAGCGAAGTCCAAAAAGTCGTTCGTCCCCACGTCCCAAATGTCTTTGACTAAATTTAGTCTTTCTCTACGTATACTTGTATATGTTTTGTTGGATATAAAGGGGTTTTCGTGTATCGGTTCATAAATTATCTGTTGGTAGCTGTTAGTGTCTCTAGTAATGTCAAGGTCCTTCCATGTTAATAGTATTTCCCTGTAGATATTCGGCATTGAGATGAAATTAGCTTTTTATTTATAATTTTACATTTTAGAACATGTCTTTCAATATTTAAGTTTTTGTATTGGCCTAAAAAGTGATCCGCTAAAGATTTCCAGTGGCCATCGCCCTCTAGGCTTAAAAATCTACTTACAAATTTAATTCTTTGTGCTTTGATTTTTAGCCGAATATTTACGACACCCAACCCGCCTAACTCCTTAGGTAGTTGAAGTTGCTCTTTTGATATAAAATGTTTTTTGTAACTCCAAATAAAATCAAAAATAATTTTATCGATTTGTTTAGCGTATTTTTCCGGTAATTCCAAAACGTTAGATAAGTACCAAATGCCGCTGGTGGCAAGCGAATTTACTGCTACTACTTTGCCATGTAAGGTTAATTTACGATTACTCCACATGTTTAAAATAGTTTTGATTTTTTGAATTTTTGGTTCCAAATTTCGGCTGAAACATCTACGTTACCAAAATAAAACCCTAAAATTTTGATTTTTTCGTTTGTCCATCTTATATCAATAGGCGTATCTGTCTCGTACCTAAGTCTCCCCATTAGGAAACCAGTGGTTTTCTGAAGGTTGACTTTGGCTCCAGAAGCACGTTCGTATATATTTAAAACTTTAAACAATCGTTTAACTGAGTCTAGGTCTGATAAGGTCGCGTTGCCGTCGTCTGAGTATCCCACCCACTTGCTAACGAAGCCATCAGGTAGATTTATTCCATTAATTTTTGTATCTTCCCGAACAGCTTCCGCTAAAGTTTCTGCTACTAAAATATATAAAACTGTGCTGATCGGGCATCCCTGTCTAATACCCCGAGATAAGTTAAAATAGTTTGAAATATGTCCATTGACTTTTACCGCAGATGAAATATCTGTGTAACAAGTCTTAATCATTTTAATGAAATTTGGACCAAAGTTAAATTTTTTGAGTACTTTAAATAAAAAATCCCACTCTACTCTATCATAAGCTTTAGTTTGATCTAGAGAAAGAATTAACCCCGGTAAATTTTCACGATTAACGTATTCTATTAAGTCCCTTATCAATGACGCACCGTCATGTATTGATCTGCCTTTTACTGAACATTTTTGATTTGGGTGAATAATTTTTGGTAAGAAATCTCGAATTCTACTGGCCAGAACTTTTGTGATAATTTTGTAGTCGCAATTTAGTAACGAAATCGGGCGCCAATTTTTTAGAAGTTGTTTTTCATTGCCTTTCCAAATTAGAACAATTACACCGCGCCTCATGGTGAAGGTTAATTTTTCTTTGCTAAAGGCATCATTAATTACTTCTACCAGGTCACTACCAATAAGGCCGAAAAAATTCTGGTAGAATTCTGCAGACAATCCATCACATCCAGGCGATTTATCATTGGCAAAAGATTTAATGGCTGATGAGACTTCGTTAAGAGTTATTTCCCCTTCGCATGCATCTCTGTCTTCATCGTTTAACGTCTTTGTCATTTTGTTTAATAAATAGTTTTGTGCCGAGACGTCTGTCTTTTCTGAAGTGTATAAAGTTTTGTAAAATTTAGTAGTTTCTTCTAAAATTTCTTGTTGTGTGTTAATTAAATTACCGTCTTCAGTTATTAAGGAGTCCATGGATTTGTTATTGGCTTTTTGTTTTTCAAGGTTTACAAAGTACGCCGTGCATCTTTCACCTTGTTCTATTTCGTCGACCTTGGCCCTAATTCTAGCACCCTGTAATTGTATTTGTTCGTAGTTTTTAATTTTATTTTGTACATTTAATAATTCAGAGTAATCATCCAAGTGTCCTAACTCGTCTAGTTGTGTTAAGAAAATTTCGTCTTGTTTTAAGTTATATATGTACGTCCTTTCAGTCCTGCGTTTTCGTTTACAATAGTCCTTGGTCAGAGTTTTTATTTTTACTTTACCCAAATCCCACCATAACAACAGATCCTCATAATCCCCTTTTTTTGTTTTCCACGTCTGCCAAAAATCATTTATTAAATTAGCGTAGTTTTTGTCTTTCAGAATGCTATTGTTAAAGGCCCATAGTCCTGGTCCGTTGTTGTTTTTGTCGAAGGTAAAGTCAGCCCAAACAAGCTTGTGATCAGTATGTACGCACTGAGTTACACCAGCTTCTTTCAGGCCAGCAATAAACTGCCCTGAGATTATGGGTAGTAACTATATTACGTGCCCCTATCCACGAAGGTTCAGGCAGGCCCAGCAATGAAACTGCCGGAGCTGAGATTTGGAAAAAAGATTTAGTCGGTCGACTTCATAAACAAGAAGAGAGTATGTTTTATAAGCTTTACTGTGGTATGTGTAAGAGGTTCTGTTTGGGTATAAGTATCTGTATGCGTCTGTGTAGTGCATGTTCGTTTATAATGTTATTTAATTCTTTAACCCCTATAGTGCCCCTAAGCTCCTGCTTCTTAGAGCCTGTCCGGTCAAGCGTTACGCTGTCCACACAGTTGAAGTCGCCGCACAGAATGCGGTTAGTCACGGTTCGTTGGTCATTCATTGTGAAGAAGTAATTTACACAGCTTGCAATGAACTCAGCCCTTTGGCATGGGTTCACTGGACAATACAGATTAACTACGTTAAAAACCTGGCTTTTAAATTGGCAAAGTAAACTTAGAACTCGCCCTTCCGCGTCTTTAAGGGAATTAATTACTTTTATTTCTAAACCTTTTCTGAATAAAATAGCTACCCCCCATTTTCGGCCGACATTACATGAATTGATATAAAATTTCCCCTTAAATTCTTTTAATAGGTTTTTGATATTATCTTTATCATTGAAATGAGTTTCCTGTAAACAGATTATGTCAACTTTTTCGGTATTTAATAAATCTAGAATAAGGGCTCGCTTTGTGTCATTATTCACAAAGCCGTTCACGTTTAGTGTGCCAATTTTCAAGTGGGTGCTGATAACTGCCAACTTTTAAGCATATAATGATAGTAGTGGTAATAATAATAGTAATGGTTATGACAAGAGTTTGACAACACATGAAACAAATATAACAATAAAAGAACATGGACATACATATACACAATACATTTCGCAACGGGTCCTGTCTCGGGGACCCCGGGGGACACCAAGTCCAACGTTCGCCCTGGCCTTACAGGCCGCAGGGTGGGGTGGTGGCCGGGGTCGTGTCCGTGATGTAACACAAAAAACACATGAAAACACACAATATATAAAACACACAACATAGGTTCGCGCACGTTTGGGTTGGTCACACATAGAAACAACACATTTACACACGACTGCACAGTGGAACACAGTATGACTCCAACGATGAAAAAACACACACACAGACAACACAGAACACGAAACATCACAGAAACACAAGAAGGAACACTGAAAACACTGAAAACACACAAACTGAATGCACTTATTATTATCTCTGGTCGCATTGCGAAGACACAAAAGGGGTGGTCCGGGGGCATGTCCATGTCGTCAACGTAAGCTAGGTTTAGGGGGGGGGGGGGGTTCGTGAATCGCAGTCCGTGGGCAGTCCCGAGTCGGTAAGGAAAGAGGGGGTGGGGTGGAGACCGCTAGACCTAGGTCTTCGCGGACTTCTGGCCCTTGCTCCTGGAAGGGGCTGGGGGAGGGAGCGTGTGGCACGCTTTCTCCGGTGTCACGTCCTCCGCAGAGGATGACAAATCCCTCTTTTTCTCCTTCTTTTCTTTCTTTTCTTTCCTCTTTCTTTCTCTCCTGCTTTCCTCTCCTTCACTTTCTCTTTCTCCTTCTTCTTCCTCCTCTGATGGGGCCGTCGCTGGTGTTTCTGACGTGTCGATCACCAAGTTCTCCTCCTGGTTTGGGGCGAGTGGGAGGGGGGTGCTGTCCTCTTGGGCCTGTCCCTCCTGCCCGTCCTGATCGATACCCTTAAACTCAAATTGTCTATTGGGGCAATCCCATCGATGGTGGCCAGGCTTGCCACAGCTGAAACACAGCTCTGGTTGGTTTCTGTATTTGACAGTAAACCATTCGTGGTCACACGTTTGTAGTCTGGTGGGTATGTCCCTTAAAATATCAATTTTTAGGGTCCTTTCCCCCGTCTTTACGTGGGTGTTACGCCACGTAGAGTAACTTGCTCCTACGACAATAGTGCCGTATTTCTTCAGCAGCTCGTTTATGTAGCTGTTCTCTACGGTGAGAGGCAGACCCCTCAGTCTAACCCACGTGCCCCCAGGGAAACGGGGCAGGATCTCAAACTCGCGTCCTCTGACTGCGAGACCGGTCAGCTCTAGCTTGTCTCTCAATTCTTGGGAGTCCAGGTGAATTTCCCAAGTGTTCCTCCCCTTGGGTACGGCCGCTATCAGGTGTCTTACGACGGAGCCCAGAGCCCTACAGATCTCCTCCCCAGTAAGGGGTGGGGTGAACCCAGGGGCGTGTAAGTATAACGGGTGGTTGTACTCACTTTCAGGCTCAGCCTGAGCAGGTGCGTTGTTGTTGTTGCTCTGATCCACTGCGGACATCCTGGGTGGAAAAGGATAGCACTGGCTCGGGGATGACAAAGAGGCACAAAAACAAACTGAAAATACACAAAAAGGCAAAACGAAAAAAGCAAAAACTTGAAACGATTTACCAGGCTCTCTGCGACGGTATTGCCATAATTATCTTATTGATTAATTAAGTAATTGAATGATTAATTATATTAATTATTATTATCCACCATTGTTTGTACATATTGTATATAGATGTATTTATATTTATGTTATTATTTATGCTGATAAGATGTAAATCTTAAGGCAATAAAGAACTTGAACTTGACGCCATATAACCGTAAATAAAATGTGTTGAGTGCGTCGTTAAATAAAACATTACCTTCCTTTTTTAAAGGGGGCGGGACGTAGCCCAGTGATAAAGCGCTCGCTCCGATGCACGGTCGGTCTGGGATCGATCCCTGTCAGTGGGCACACGGGGCTATTTCTCGCTCCAGCCAGTGCACCAAGACGGATGCATCAAAGGCCGTGGTATGTGCTGTCCTGTCTATGGGATCGTGGATATAAAAGATTCCTTTGCTGCTAATCGAAAAGAGTAGTCCATGAAGTGGCGACAGCGGGTTTCCTCCCTCAATATCTGTGAGCCTTAACCATATGTCTGACACCATATAACCGTAAATGAAATGTGTTGAGTGCGTGGTTAAGTAAAACATTTCCTCCTTCTTCTTCTTTCTCTTTTAAACACCGGTGATGTTCGAAAACTAAGTCTTGACAAGCAGATGGCGCTCTGTTCCAATGATCACGATTCCAGATGTGAAGTAACGCGTACGATAGGGATTCTGATGGACAACTTGAGGACCTCGGTTACTGAAAGAAAGGAACGAAAGAAAGATATTTAATGACACCTTAGCACATTTTAATTTCCGACTCTTTGGTGTTTTCACCGGCCTCTGTGGCGTCGTGGTTAGGCCATCGGTCTACAGGCTGGTAGGTACTGGGTTCGGATCCTAGTCGAGGCATAGGATTTTTAATCCAGATACCGACTCCAAACCCCGAGTGAGTGCTCCGCAAGGCTCAATGGGTAGGTGTAAACCACTTGCACCGACCAGTGATCCATAACTGGTTCAACAAAGGCCATGGTTTGTGCTATCCTGCCTGTGGGAAGTGCAAATAAAAGATCCCTTGCTATCTGTCGTAAAAGAGTAGCCTATGTGGCGACAACGGGTTTCCTCTAAAAAACTGTCAGAAAACCATATGTTTTACGTCCAATAGCCGATGATAAGATAAAAAAAAATTAATGTGCTCTAGTGGCGTCGTTAAATAAAACAAACTTTACTTTACTTTGGTGTTTAGGGCTGGACGCATCTCAGTGGTATAGCGCTCGCTTAATGCCCGGTCGGTCTTGGATCGATCATCGTCGGTGGGCCTATTGGGCTTTTCCTCGCTCCAGCCAGTGCACAACGATTGGCATATTAAAGGCCATGGCATGTGCTATCCTGTCTATAGGATGGTGCATATAAAAGAATGGAAACATGTAGCAGGTTTCCTTTCTGAGACTAAATGTCAAAATTATCAAATGAATGACGTCGAAGTATTATGTCCCACCTGATATAGAAAGAAAGAAATGTTTTATTTAACGACGCACTCAACACATTTTATTTACAGTTATATGGCGTCAAACATATGGTTAAGAACCACACATATAATGAGAGAGCAAACCCGCTGTCGCCACTTCATGGGCTACTTTTTTAGATTAGCAGCAAGGGATCTTTTATATGCACCATCCCACAGACAGGGTAGTACATACCACGGCCTTTTATATACCAGTCGTGGTGCACTAGCTGGAACGATAAATAGCCCAATGGGCCCACCGACGGGGATCGATCCCAGACCGACCGCACAGCGAGCGAGCGCTGTACCACTGGGTTACATCCCGCCCCCACCTTAAGACTTAAGAGTATTTTTTACATGCCCCTGTTCCACTGGGGTTTCAAGCATGTCCATCCCAGGACCGGTCTTTGGACAGTCAGTGACCTGTCCTGGGACAGAAATACAAAATAGGGCCAATTTTTAATAATTAATCTAATAAGGGGCGGGACTTTATATAAAATATTTTGAAGCGCAACCTAAAATTATTTAATAATTAAAATTATTCTAATTTTTATTTAATAATATATACATTTATAAATGATATAATACGCAATTTTTGATCGGTAATTTTTATTTAATAATATATACATTTATAAAATTATATAATGCGCAATTTTTGAGGGAATTTTTATCTAATAATATATACATTTATAAATTATATAATACGCAATTTTTGATCGGGCATTTTTATTTAATAATATGAAGGTTTAATACATTAATATTAAACAGATTTATTGTAATATTTTCCAACTGTGGTGTGAGACCTTCACTGGCTTAATAGGGTTACTAAATTAGAGTTATTCCTCCTGATACAAATTTGGGCGCAAACGGCCACTCTCAAAACTGGAAACAAATTTAAATTGATTTCAATTACAATGTCGCCAACCAAGAGGTTGAGAGGGACGGCGTCTCGCCCTCAGGTTCCGAGGCAAGGATTGGGAAGGAGGACAGCGACTTCGACTCGAAGTTCGCGTTCGAGAGGTGCGCGTGCGAGTGGCATGGCCGTAAGTGCAGCGAGTAAAGATACACAGTCACAGACGGTGTCTGTTCCTCAGGTGAACGGACCAACAGATGTGAATAGGGAAGCAACAGGTAACATTTGGAATTACGCTTTGGCGCTTCCTGATAGTGTTTCTGTCAACAATTCCGATAATCTTACGCCGGTTAACCGGGATGCGGGGACGGACCCAAATGCTATACCGGGGGGTGGTCCGGTGGGCTTCATGCAGTTAGGCGCAGAATCGGTGGGCAACCCCGAGATCTTGTTTTCAGCCGAAGATGACATAGCGGCCCATGTGCCGGGTCAATTAAAACAGAAGATTTGGGCGAATCAGTATATAAATTTGGGGCTTTTGTTGAAAGGAACCATTGAATTGCAAGATTTTTATGGGGGAGGGTCCTTAGTTCTCAATGAAAATGGGGTCCTTGAAACACGACCACGTGTTTTCAAGGACAAAATATCCACTGTTGACAAATGGACTGATGCATTCATAATTTTTATGCACATCTATATACAAAAATTTCCTGCCAAGGCGACTGAATTGACCCAATATATGTCCGTCATCAGAGATACGTCAGCCAGAAGTCCGGGATATGGATGGAGGGAATATGATTAACAGTTTAGATTGCGCCAAGCCATTGCCCAGCAATCTTGGTCAAAACTAAACCCCGGTCTTTGGCTGCGATTGCTGTCTGTACCTAGAGCTGGTGCAGCTAACCCCTCGGGTAGTAGTGGTACCGGCAGAGCACCAGGGGCAAAGGGAGTATGTTATGGTTTTAATAAGGGTGCTTGTAAATTTAAAATGTGTAGGTATCAACACATATGCTCAGTTTGCCGTGGCAATCACTCCAAACTAAACTGTTTGAAGGTGATTCCTTTCGTAACCAGGGTGATAAAACCAGCGATGCCCAAAGTGCTTGGGGAAAAAGAAAAATTTAGTTTGGGATTTACCTCAGTAAACACCACAGTGCTTGATGCTGAGTTGAAAGGATATCCTGATGAGGCTATTGCGAATGAATTACTAGACGGTTTCATGTATGGTTTTCATTTGCAATACACAGGCCCCCGAATCCCCGTAGATGCTCCAAATTTAAAATCATTGAATGGCAATATTGCATTAGCTAGAGAAAAGGTTAAAACAGAGATTGAGATAGGTAGAGTGGCTGGCCCCTTTAAACCAAGACCTATTGCTACATTACGTATATCTCCTTTAGGTTTGGTTCCTAAGAAAATCCCAGGTCAATTTAGAATGATACATCATTTATCATATCCAGAAAATCATTCCGTTAATGATTTCATTGATCCCCATGTATGTTCGGTATCGTATACAAAATTTGATGAAGCAGTTTTTATGATACAAAGGTCAGGTCAAGGGTCATTGTTAGCAAAGGCTGATATTAAGTCTGCATTCAGATTATTGCCAGTGTGGCCAGGTGAGTTTGATTTATTAGGTTTTAAACTTGAAGGGCAGTTTTTCTTTGATAAATGTCTACCAATGGGTTGTGCTATTTCTTGTGCTACATTTGAGAAATTTTCCACATTTTTAGAATGGGCCACACGTAAGAAACTGTACGGGGGGTGGGGGGGGGGGGGGAAATGATACATTATTTAGATGATTTTTTGTTTTTGGGGTCAAAGAATTCGAACCATTGTCAACAAGCTCTATACACGTTCTTTAATTTATGTAGTCGGTTAGGAGTGCCTATTGCTGAGGATAAGACTGAGGGCCCACAGGAGGTAATTTGTTTTTTGGGCTTGGAGATTGATACTGTTAACATGTTAATCAAGGTACCATTGGAAAAGGTTCACGAAATTGTGACTAGGATTTCAGATATGTTATCAGGACAGAAAACTACATTGAAGGCGATGCAGTCTTTATTGGGCATTCTCAACTTTGCATGTCGTGCAATCACTCCAGGTCGAACTTTTTGTAGGCGAATGATTAATGCCACTATTGGGCTTACAAAACCATTTCATCATTTGAGATTAACAGCTGACATACGTGCTGACCTGCTTATGTGGTTACAATTTTTCAAATCATTTAATGGAATATCGATGTTCCGTGACCAATTTTGGGTCACAAGCGAACATGAAAACCTTTTCACTGATAGTTCAGCAAAACAGGGAAATGGCTTTGGAGCATATTACAATGGTAGTTGGACTTATGCGAGTTGGCCTCAATGGTGGTTTCAACAGGACTATACAGATGACATTACAGTGTTGGAATTTTTCCCAATTTTAGTGGCAATATTTATTTGGGGCAATAGGTTGGCAAATAAAAAGATACTTTTTCATTCTGATAATCAGTCTGTTGTAGCCATAATAAATTCTATGACCTCGAAGTCGCACATTTTGACATTATTGCGTATCTTTGTACTTCGATGTTTACAGTTGAACATACTTTTCAAAGCAGTACATATTCCTGGCAATCTAAATATATTAACAGATAGTTTATCACGTTTACAGCTGGACAAATTCCGACAACTGGCTCCTCAGGCAGATTCCAGGGAGACTTATTTCCCAACCTGGCTCTGGTCAATTTTCACAGTGAAATTGGAAGACTGCTAGGCGCAAGTCTATCGAGCAGTACCCATGCTTGTTACAGTAATGCTATCAGAAGTTTGGCACAGTTTAGATCCTTAATGCATATGGGGGATATATGGCCGGTCCCTATTGAGCATTTACTATTATTCATAGGACACCATTCTACTAAGGGGTCAGCCCCATCTTCCATCGCATCTTACATATCGGGCATTAGTTTTGTGCATAAAGTGCATCAGTGGGACGACTCGACTTCCTTTTTTATTGTTAAAAAAGCTCTGGAAGGTTTGAAGAGGTTGCATGGCCGGCCTGACGCTAGATCTCCCATTACCCTTGATATTGTAGCTCAAATACACTCAGAATTGAGGCATATTTGTGCATCTAGATATGAATTGTTGTTATTCAGGGCTGTTTATTGCTTGGCCTTTTTCGGTCTGTTCAGAGTGAGTGAACTAGTCTATACTACACCACATGCATCACATAGGCCTTTGTTGTTCTCCAATATAACATTAGATATAGGCAATGTTTCAGAATTGATTGTGACTCTAAGATACTCCAAAACAGATCAAAGTGGTCGTGGTACAACAGTGCATATTCCGCTAATACCAGGTAGTTCGGTTTGTCCTGTTAAAAACATGCGAGAGTTCTTGTTGGTCAGACCTGTCAACAATGGTTATTTGTTTGTCCATTGTGATAGAAAACCCCTCAATCAATATCAGTTCAGTGCAGTATTAACTAAAGTAATTTCTTTCTTGGGTTTACCTCAGGCACACTACAAGTCTCATTCCTTTCGAATAGGTGCTGCAACTACCTTAGCTATGAGAGGAATTTCGTCTGACACAATTCAAGTGTTGGGTCGTTGGAAGTCCACAGCTTTCCAAAAATATGTTAGAGTTAATATGGCATAGGGCTATTGTTGCAGTGTACCAAGTCATGCGCTGCTTCTGGTTAATAATATTCATTGAGTTTTTGCAGACGTATGGATAGTGGGATCTTCTATCATTTATTGGGCATCCAAGAGAGCAGCGGTGCAGTTGAACAGTCACTTACGACTGGAGCGCCTAGGGGTGAATATTTCCTGGATGGGACGCCGTGGATTAAAGTGGGACGGCGCGATGTATAATATCAGGAAGAGGTTAGTGGAAAATCCCCCGCCTCAATACATTGTGTTACATGTTGGTAGCAATGATGTAACAGAGATAGCCACTGCAGAACTGTGTGTGAAGGTAGAAAGAGACATACACAGTTTGTCCCAGTCATTGCTAAGCTCTAAGTGTATATTAGTTTGGTCAGATCTTCTTCCTCGTCTAACTTGGAGAGGGGGTAATTCAGTAACAGCAATAGAAAAGAAAAGGAAACGGGTGAATAGATCTGGGAGAAAAGCTGTCTTAGCAGGCGGGTGACGGGTTATCAGGCATGATGACATTACGTTTGACTGTCCACAGTTATTTCGGAGTGATGGGGTGCATTTGGATGACATTGGTAATGCAGTCTTCGTCAACACCTTGCAGGGCGCTTTGGAGACGTTTCTTACGTCTACAAAGTTAATTTTTTTGTAGTTCTAAGTACTTTAACACTAATACTAGGATGAATGGGGTTGACGGATATGTGAAGACATATCCGTGTGGCATGATATGGTGGGCACGCATGTATGATCAACAGCTTTAATACTGTTAATTGCTATATTTATATGGCAGTTATTGTTGTGGTTGCTTTGCCATGGAATTTTACACTGGGAAGCTAGTCATCAGTTCTCACATATACCCAGGTAAATGCTTCCTATTGCCTTGCTATGTTGCACACTAGGGGGCGGAAACTTGCTAAGGTTTACCCTGGGAGTTTTTGGTTGGAATGCATTGGTGTGGGTATATGTGAGTGGGTTGGTCTTTCATGTACATGTGTTTGGTATACTCTGCTATGTTGTACACTAGGGAGTTGTTGGGTGGTTGTGTCCATTGCCGTGGTAGGTAGATACTCAGCAGGAATCCCACTTATGCGTGTGCATGTTAGTGAACTGCCCTGCTATGTCTCAACACTAGAGGGTAGTACCCAGAGAATTTGGAATATTGTTTGTAGTACATGCATGCCCGCCATATGCTCTTGTCAAATGTGTCATTTAATAAAGAGCTGCGGCCATTTCATCCAAGTACTGCGTCATTGTTTGTTGTGGTATTTATAAGAAAATATCTTAAAATAAATACATTTATAAATTATATAATACGCAATTTTTGATCGCGCATTTGTATACCAGAGGAGAGATTTAAATTTGAGATGGAGACTCGTGTGAATGGTATTTTAGCGGATTAAGCACGAGGTCACTAACGAAGGCAGGCGTAGCCGGTTTAAGTGGGGTCAGGCTGGGTGAGCTGTCGCACCTGTAGCTAAATGCCAGTGTTTGAAACGAACTGTTTGCGTTTGCATTTTCACAGCGCACACATTGTCTACGGTGTTCGACCTTGAGCTTTTGTACAAACCTTCCCTCTTTGTACTCGTTGTTTGAACAGACCAAGATTATCATGTTGAACATTGTCGGGTGTTTTGTGTGTTTGTGTGTATGCTTTTTAGTATGTATCGCAAATATTTGTTTTATAATTTTATCTCTTTTTTTGTTTACAGTTACCAGAACCTACTAATCCACACATCCAAGATTTTAGATTTTTTTGTAAAAATTATTTATTATTTATTATTATTATTTTATTTTTGTATTTTTTCGGGGGTGGGGGCAACCTACACTCTGTATGTATGTATGTATGTATGTATGCAGAGGCGGATCTGGGGATGGGGATGGGGCAGGGGCCCACCCCTAAATTTTGTGACAGTTATAATTTTATTATACAGTAGAATCTCGTTGGCTCGAAAAGAGTAGCCTACATACGTACATACACGCGCACGCGCGCACACACACACACACACACACACACACACACACACACACACAAATTTTGTGACAGTTATAATTTTATTATACAGTAGAATCTCGTTGGCTCGACCTCGGAAGGGTCGATCACACCGCAACGCTCGAACCAAAAACTAAGTCCCGAGTTTTTTGTCCGGTAAACCCTTATATTAACTGATGATGGGTCGAATACGTCCAGAGTCGACTATAAGGCTTCGCTCGAACTAAATTATGGGTCCCGTCTGGTGATACATCAAATATCATTAATTTAATTTCATGCTTATATCCCATTAAAGTTCAACCAAGCTGTCCTGGGCACACATCTCAGTGTTCTAAAATTTAAAAGAAACAGCAAAAACACCTATGGATGCACAATTCCTGAACCTAGTCCGAATTGTTTGTGATGGCATCGTGGGTTAGGTAAGTTCTGTCTTGTATCACTCTCTACCGCTTGAATCGTTAGTGAAACAATGTTAAAACGTAATACACAAACATGAAAGTCTAAACATACTAAACGTAAGTTTCGCTTCCTTATTTTATCACCATATCATTTATCAGTGATATTCTACATGAACGCGATGACGTACATGTTTATGTGTGTATGTGTGTGCGTGCCATGGTGTATAATATGTATGTAGGCCTATTGTATGTATGCGCGCGCGCGCACGCGCGTGCGTATGTGTGTGTGTGTATGTGTGTGTGCGCGCGCGCAATGATTGTTATTCGACAAATTAATGTTACAAATTTGTATTTTATTTATAGTATTACCGGTGTATGTGACCATCTAAAGTGTTACTATACCAATTACAGCATATATCTGTATACACGAACACTAGAACGCCGTATATTGCATTAGGGGCCGAAACGGGGCAGAACATGTACTGGGGCCGAAACATCCTGACGTCGACACCTATCTAATTCAACGTTCTACCTGATGTTACGGAAATATCCGATGTTGACCGAATGGTTCGGTCGAACTACCCGATGGTTCGAACACTTTATTGAGCACCGATGGGGTTCGAACCAACGAGATTCAACATGTATATATATATATATGACGCAAAGTCCACAAAAAAGAGATGAACCTCACATCACTCAATGCCATTTTGTGAGAGAGAGAGAGAGAGAGAGAGAGAGAGAGAGAGAGAGAGAGAGAGAGAGAGAGAGAGAGAGAGAGAGAGAGAGAGAGAGAGAGAGAGAAATTTGAATATATTTTTCCGTTCATAATTAGATCTGAGTTATTAAATTTATTTTGGTAATGGTTAACAACGAAACATTATTGTTCATTAACGCAATGGCCTGGACAGACTGCCCAGATAGCTAAAATCTGTGTCTTGAATATTAATTGAACATTAGCAAACCATTTCAAGTTGGAGAGGGAGAGGGGTGCACACATTTATTTTAGTTGAGCAGATGCCATATTTGCTGAATCACAGGTCAATAGAGTGGATCGTTCTGTATCACCACTGCCAAACTCGTTAAGGATGCTGATTAATTCCATAACAAATGACTTTAAGCCTGAAATATCCCTTCCTCACTGGACTAAAGACGGGTCTAAATTTGTGAAGTGCATATTCACACAAATCCAGGGGGCCAATTTCAGGGGGCTACGTTTACGTCTGCTACTAGCAGTTATACCGGGCATGTATTTACAAATGATTGACACCTATTTCTCGAATAAAATTACGTCAATGAGGAGAAAGGAGCATTTTAAGGATGAAATTAAATGAGATATGTGCACTTATAACTACATATGTTGTACTATAACAGTAATAGGAATTGCGGTTTGGTCGTAGATTTACTTTTACGTGCAAAACTAGGCTTAAGATGTTTAGTGAAATTGGGCCCTGACCTGTACGGCTGATGTCAAAAGATGACCTGGAATCTGCGTGCCAGCTACCAGTATGTCAAGCACTCTGCTAATTCTCCTGATGCTGGTTGTCTAGAAATTCTGTCAAGCAACGAGATCCTTCCTATACAAGAAGACACATCACCTGACACAGATCCGTCTGAAGCTAAAACTTCCGAAAGCCAGATTAAAAAATGGTGCATGAGAGCAACATTTATCTGAACCGGAAGGAAGCGGCAGATGAACATAAACAAATTTAACTTCATTTTTGTTTTGTGTCTATATCCAGTTAAGGTTCAATCACGCTATCCTGGACACCCGCCTCAGCTATCTGCGCTGTCTGTTCAAGATAGATGGTTAACAGTTAGTTGTTAGAGGTTAGTGGGAGAGAAGTCTGTGTAATGGTTTTACACTTCTCCACTGAGAGGTAAATATGACTATTCCCATTCTTTTGGCAGACTGCGGTAAGGATGATCCTCGAAACTTCATTCATGAACCCATTAAACAACCATGCATTTGGCACCTGTTCAGGCCCGTAGCCAATGGGGGGTCGGGGGGGGGGGGGGGGGGAGAGGGTCGGTCGATTCACCCTACCGGTAGCTTTTTTTTTTCAATATACCCCCGAACTCTCTCTCTCCTCCCCCCCCCCCCCCCCCCCCCACCCCCCCCCCCCCCCCCCCCCCCCCCCCCCCCCCCCCCCCCCCCCCCCCTCCCCCCCCCCCCCCCCCCCCCCCCCCCCCCCCCCCCCCCCCCAAAGCAACTCGGGGGGCCTCCCGCCCGAGTTTGAGGCACTTCGTGCCTCACCATAAGTCTAAACGACCCCCCTCTCACAATTATGGCTACGGGCCTCCTGTTGACACTTACTAAATGTTATGAAGGACCTCGATCTTGAGCTCGACCTCACGGATGTGATTCTGGACAGAAAAGGGAATTATTTAAATACAGGGTAGCAGCCTCCTGGAAGGACTACACAGCAGTACTCATTTGAACTGTGCGCGCACCTGTTGTACAACACTGGCCTCGGTAAAGCAGTGGTTAAGCCATCGGACTACAGGCTGGTAGTTACAGGGTTCGCAGTCCTGTACCGTCTCCAACCCAGAGCAGTTCTTAAGGGCTCAATGGGTAGGTGCAAGGTAACTACACCCTCTTCTCTCTCACTAACCACTAACCTACTAACAACTAACCTGCTGCCCTGGACAGACAGCCCAGATAGCTGATGTGTGTGTCCAGGACAGCGTGCTTGAACCCTAATTGGATATAAGCACGAAAATAAGTTAAAATGAAATAAAATGAAATGAATGTTGTGCAACATTAACGTACAGAGGCTAAGTACATCTCCATTAAACTGTATAGAAAAAAGTGTAATGGACAAGGGTGTGTTAAGTGTAATTGTAAAACAGTCGCAATCAGTGAAAATGAAACAAGTGTAACTAGTTCGGATCTGCTACAGAATGTAATAGCTGTTACTACAGCGTGCTTTTCTCAACTGATTCGTTGGGGAACAAAATGAGTAAGTGAATGTCCTTAAACATTCTTATCTACGTTTTATTGATGTATCATATGTACCAAAACGAAAACAAACTAACAAATAAAATAAAAATCAACCCTAAAATAAAAAACAAACAAAAAAAACAAAACAAAAAAACATCTCTTAGTAAGTTGAGCATGAAGGAACCTACAACGCAACTGTTGAGTTGGCCAACTCCGTCCTGACAGTTGATAGTCTGAGAAGAGCATAATGATGTAGTTAAGCAAAACAAACTTTAAAACAGTACATACAATACCGGCCTCGGTGGCGTAGTGGTTAAGCCATGGGACTAAAAGCTGGTAGGTACAAGGTTGGCAGCCCGGTACCGGCTCCAACCCAGGAGCGAGTTCTTAAGGACCACTACACCCTCGTCTCTATCTCACTAACCACTAAGTAACTAACAACTAACCCACTGTCCTGGACAGACAGTCCAGATAGCTGAGGTGTGTGCCCAAGACAGCGTGCTTGAACGTTAATTGGATATAAGCACGAAAATAAGTTGAAATATATATATAAAAAAAGAAATATTTATTTAACGACGCACTCAACACATTTTTATTTACGGTTATATGGCGTCAGACATGGTTAAGGACCACACAGATTTTGAGAGGAAACCCGCTGTCGCCACTACATGGGCTACTCTTTCCGATTAGCAGCAAGGCATCTTTTATTTGCGCTTCCCACAGGCAGGATAACACAAACCATGGCCTTTGTTGAACCAGTTATGGATCACTGGTCGGTGCAAGTGGTTTACACCTACCCAATGAGCCTTGCGGAGCACTCACTCAGGATTTGGAGTCGGTATCTGGATTAAAAATCCCATGCCTCGACTGGGATCCGAACCCAGTACCTACCAGCCTGTAGACCGATGGCCTAACCACGACGCCACCGAGGCCGGTTTGAAATAAATAAATTACATACAATAACTAGATGGTTTACGGTACGCACAACTACGTCCAGTAGCTGCAGGGTATTGGGGAAGCCGGTGTTAGTGTTTCATCTGAAGCAGACGACAACTTTAAACACATTTTGTCTGCAGTGTATTGTAAAAACACGTCAGGGCCTACACGTCTGTTTCAAGTCGAGCGATAAACTTTGATCTCGGACGACGTCGAGGATGAAAGACAAAGGTAAGTACACACAGATTAATGTTTTTACATCAACGTATATGACGTAACATCCATCCATTTTTCCATTCAACCGGCCTCGGTGGCGCGGTGGAAGGCCACTACACCCTCTTCTCTTTCACTGACCCACTGTCCTGGACAAACAGCCAAAATAGCTGTGCCCAGGATATCGTGCTTGAACCTTAAATGGATATAAGCACGGAAATAAGTTGAAATGAAATATTCACATTCGTTAACTCATTCATCAGTTTGTCCGTCCATTCATTCCTCCACTAGTCCGTCCGTCCATCTATCCATCCATCCATGTAGTTTCTTCTAGCTGTGGTTTACACTTTGAAGCGTAGACCACAGCTAGTTGACACGCGAACTACCATCCATGCATCCCTCCATCCACCAATCCGTGCATCCCTCCCTCCATCCATCCAGACATGCGTCAGTCTAACCGTCCATCGGTCCGTCCGTCCAGTTTAATATTCTATTTTATTAGTTATAATCGATCTTAATTTATATCACTCAACTCGTTTGGTTGTAGTTCGTCAGTCGATGACGTCACGAAGTGTTAAGTCCCACTTGGCGTTATAGTTGGACGTATCACTTTGATACGTACCAAGATATTTTTAACCATATTTGCGGCTGATGCATGCTACAGTTTTTGACGCACGTGCGGTAAACTTTGCTACACAGCGGCCAGTTTAGTGCTCATTTGAAGCGTAGAAATACTAATAAAACGTGTAACTATTTGGATAGCAACTG
The DNA here is from genome assembly GCF_016097555.1 of Gigantopelta aegis. Taxonomy (NCBI): domain Eukaryota; kingdom Metazoa; phylum Mollusca; class Gastropoda; order Neomphalida; family Peltospiridae; genus Gigantopelta; species Gigantopelta aegis. Next base: position 37,441,151 of record NC_054712.1, on the reverse strand, counting down.
TGTATTTATAAATATTGATATGCTTTAGAACCGAATGCTTATGCCCACCGAGACTCAGCTGGTTCATCCATGATACAAAATGGTTAAAGTACTTGAAGATGAAAACAATTAAATTACTGTCCTATTGATAGCAGGAACATGAAGCTAGGTAACCATGGGTTATGTTCAAAATCCTGTATTACCTAATTTTTGAACACCTTCCCTAAGAGGGCGGTACGTAGCTCAGTGGTACAGCGCTCGCCTGGTGCGCGATTGATCTAGGATCAATTCCCGTCGGTGGTCCCATTGGGCTGTTTCTATTGGGCTATTTCTCGTTCCAGCCAGTGTTCCGTGGTATGTACTATCATGTCTGTGGGATGGTGCATATAAAAGATCCCTTGCTGCTAATCGAAAAGAGTAGCCCGTAAAGTGGCGACAGCGGGTTTCTCTCTCAAAATCAGTGTGGTCCTTAATCATATGTCCGACGCCACATAACCGTAAATAAAATGTGTTGAGTGCGTCGTTAAATAAAACATGTCCTTCCTTCGTTCTCTAAGTTCAGCGACAGCGAGTGACGTTAACGTTCGCGATATATTTTGACTGGTCCTCGAAGTGGTCATTCAGTTTAACGTGGAGCGCAATAACCAGTCTAGCGGATGCTATTCTGCTCGACCTTGCTGAACTCGGCCCATGTCATCACTGTTTTATCAAAACGCCTCATCAACTCTGATATATAGTGATTTTGATTACAATAACTGTTTTGTTGCTCAAGTTCAGGTAAAACGTAGAACCTTGACCTATACGCACAGCGCCACATGTTCAAGTTGTGCTCTGTTACACAAACTGCTTCTTGTTTTCCTCCTAGATGACCGAGAGTGACAAGCGACATCACAATTATACACGGGACTAGTAGAAGCCTGCTTGAAGATAATAAGCCTTTTTGTTTAAAGGTATACTGTCACGGATTTAAGGACCTTATTTCTTTAAAAAATAATAATAAATAAAAATTACATTAATTGTTGGAAACGAAATCTAGCTATCGCATCACCTAAACTGAACTATGATGGAGTGATTTCCATGTCATCCCTCTTGGCAATTTTAGTTTTTGAATTATGGACCATTGCCATAATTCAATTATTTTTACAAAATATTAAGAAATGGAGTATATGGTGGTTATGAAGATGGTTGAATAAAGTACATTTTGGGACAAATCAAATTATTTTGGTTCAGGTAATACTTTGTTAGACCATTAAATAGGTCAGTGGTCTGTGACAATATGCCTTTAACGACACCACATAAGCGCACATTGATACATTAATCATCGGCTATTGGATGTCCACACATTTGATAACTGTGATACAGAAGAACCTCACCTCAATGTTTTTTTTTCTATTAGAAGCAAGGGATCTTTTATAAGCACTTTCCAACAGGCAGGACAACACATATAAGTCTTTGAATACCAGTCATGGGACAAAACCCCCCAAAACAACAACAACCCAAAGACCCCCCCCCAAAAAAAAAAAAAAAAAAAAGAAGAAAAAACTAAAAAATATATAAAAAAAATAAGCTAGTTCCACCCGTTGGGTTTAATACTTCGTTCCTACCACTTCGGCATGTCGTTCTACCGACAGCGATAGATAAGATAGATCCTGACCCTATCTCGTGCGTCTCGTGCGTTACGGATGTCATTAGATATTGTCAAATGTAACTGAGACGTTTCAATATGTCAGAAGCCTGAAGCGTGTGTGTTGGGGGTGGGGGTGGGGTGGCGGTTGGTGGGAGTATGCGTGGCGGGTGTCAGCACGTGCACTTGTCGGTGCTGCAGTTGGGTATTCTGAGTTGGTGGACAGATTTCCATTGTGTCTTCCAATTCTGGCAGCAGTTCGACATTCTCCTTGCCGTATGCCACTACTCCTATTACCCGCAGGGGTATTAATATACAATTACATACAGCAGTTCATACCAAGACATTTGATGGAGTCGTTAGTGCGAGAGGTCAAGAGGGGACTGTGACATCTATCGAAGAAGACGGATCCTGTCATCTGTTGCCTCACAGAGCTATGTGTTGAACATGGAAACGAAAGGAGGGTTCGTTTTCTTACAGCCACATCAGCACATTTCCAGTAAGGAAGGAAATGTTTTATTTAACGACGCACTCAACACATTTTGTTACGGTTATATGGCTTCGGACATATGGTTAAGGACCACACAGATAGTGAGGGAGGAAACCCGCTGTCGCCACTTCATGTGCTACTCTTTTCGATTAGCATCAAGGGAACTTTTATATCCACCACCCCATAGACAGGATAGCACATACTACGGCCTTTGATGTACCAGTCGTGGTGCACTGGCTGGAACGAGAAATAGCCCAATGGGCCCACTGGCGGGGATCGACCCCAGACCGACCGCGCATCAAGCGAACGCTTTGCCACTGGGCTACCATTTCCAATAACGGCTGTTTTTATGATTAACACATGGAGCCAAATTTACGAAAGCTGTTCGTAGGTGTTTAGGGTATATACTACCAAATCAGACGACAATAATAACATATGCGGCTAAAACTCCTACCTGCACCGTATCAATCGATATAAACGCCACGGATATAAATACTACCACCCCTCACCCTTTAAGTGAATCAGAAACAATTGGGGATCAAGCTGCTCATTTCTGAGATGATGGGTAGCGTTTATGACTACCCTAGTTCCACACAAAATTCGAGTACCTTTTTTTTACAGGTACCCTATACATGTTTGAAGGTTACTTGACACAGTTGTAGCAGATGAAATAAAATTGTATACATTGTTTTTGCCAGATGAAAAGTTTGTTTTAAATTTTTTTTTTTTTTTTTTTTTTATTTAAAATTATTTTTTTACAACCAACACACTCACGTTTATCACCAATCACAGGACTTGTGGCGTTCACTTGTCTATCAAAAGTTGGGTTCATCTCGAACTTTGACCCGGCCGGAAGTTATTTGGTTTAGTACTACCTTTAAGCATCATATGGTGTGGTTACACACGTGGAAGACAAAATCGGGCTTTGTAATTTCTGTCCATGGTTATATTTTATGCTTAGTCTAGAGCGAGAAAGATGAAACCCGCTGTTGCCACACACATTACACTTCTTTATAACAGCAAGTAAACTCTTGGCGAGTCGAGCCTCCAATGTGAAGATGCTAAGTTTTTGATTTCAGATCTCTCTAGCGGACAGATGTCTGTTAACAATGACACGGTTAACGGTCAGGTGGTGATGGATCAAGAACCTCTCCAGCTGAAGAGAAACATCGGACTCGTCAGTGGGATCGCATACATCGCCGGCATGATTATAGGTGATCACACACACGCACACGCACACGCACACAGTCGCTCGCACGCACGCACGCCAGGCGCGTGTACAAGACATTGTGCGGGGGATCTAGAATGTGACAAGAGAAATTTATAGGGGCTCGTGTCATTCTAGCCACAAAAATATATTGAAAGTCGCATTCAAACCACGAAATTCCTCTGCACACGCGGCTGCACACATGCACATACATACACAGAGACACACTCACAAACACGGACACACACACACACACACATATACACAGACAGACACACGAACACACAGATACATACAAATACACACACACACTCTCTCTCTCTCTCTCTCTCTCTCTCTCTCTCTCTCTCTCTCTCTCTCTCTCTCTCTCTCTCTCTCTCTCTCTCACACACACACACACACACACACACACACACACACACACACACACACGCGCGCGCGCGCACGCACACACTCACAAGTATATATTTTTAAAAGCATGTTGGACATCTTGAAATCCAAAATGACCATGTTAAACCTGAATTTAAATCCAAAGTACATTAACTCGTAATTTTCGGATTATTTGACCCTTGAAAGGAGGTGGGCAAGGCTAAGTCCTCATACAGGTTTTGACGTTTTTCTTTCTTAACGAAGTAAAGAGTTCCTCTCTAGTTCAACGAATACTACATGACTGGCACCATCCACCCCCCACCGCCCCCCCCCCCCCCCCTCCATACGGTAAGACCAATAGCGTCTGCTGAAATAATGTTTTTCTGAATCTATGCTGTTTTATTTGTAGCCGTAATATTGGCTAGAAAATATCTTGTACAGGCATGTTTTATAAATATCCAGATAGTCATCTAACCCTATCTTATCCTAACAAATAAACATGATATTGTATAGAGGACATTCGAGCTAGATCTTCAGATAACGTACATTACATGTCACCCCCCCCCCCCCCCCCCCCCAAACCCGGTCAATGTTTGCATTATATCATATTATGCACTTTATTCTGTGGCTGTCTATTACTTGGGGGCGGGACGTAGTCCAGTGGTAACACGTTCGTTCGATGCGTGGTCGATCTGAGATCGATCCCTGTCGGTGGGCCCATTGGGCTATTTATCGCTCCAGCCAGTATAAAACGACTGGTATACCAAAGGCCGTGGTATGTACTACCCTGTCTGTGGGATGGTGCATATAAAAGATCCCTTGCTGCTAATGGAAAAGAGTAGCCCATGAAGTGGCGACTGCGGGTTTCCTCTCTCAATATCTGTGTGGTCCTTAACCATATGTCTGACGCCATATTACCGTAAATAAAATGTGTTGAGTGCGTCGTTA
>NC_054712.1:37431534-37434034 GCF_016097555.1 Gigantopelta aegis | reverse complement strand
GGGTCTCCGATCGTCATCAAGAAACTTATCGGCGCTTCCGCTCTGAGTAAGCAAATTGTATTGAAATTTACAGTGCTGACAGCCACAGGGCCCGTGCTTGTAAAATGTTTTAGAGTCCAGGACCCATATTCACAAAATATCGTAAGCCTAGTTTTACACGTAAACGTAAATCTACGACTGAAGAGCTATTCACGAAACAACGAAAACGTAAGTTACGTGTAAAGTTGGACGTAAATATAAGAGTGCCTCAGGTTGCAACTAACGCTGCACGTAAGTTGTGTACATATAATAAATCAAGCACGATCGCCGTTATTTACTATTATTTACGGAAACTAGCAGCATTTCCAATAAATGAAGCAGTTTGCTATGGCGAACGCCCACGGATTGAACATATTTTTGTTCGTGATCGAACGGATGTTTTCGACTTGGCCAATTTCTCCTGAGTTATCTTTTCCTTTTTAAGAAATGTCCTTAAGTGCGTACCAAAACGCGGATCCCCACCAATACCAAAATGCCATGGTTCACTGTTCGCAATGTTATTGTTAGCAGACGACAAACAAAATTGCGTTTTGCGCATTTGTTATTTACCCGGTAGCCATCGTTTCTAATGTGTTTTTATTAATTACTCCAGTGAGAATGTTAAATCGTAGATTTACGTCCAACTAAGTTACGTTTATATTTACGACCATCTTTGAGAATACGGTGCTTCTTGCACGTAAACGTAAATCTACGCCACACGTAAGTGCTAGTCGTAGACGTAAATTTACACTTTTTTGTGAATATGGGTCCAGGCTCAATCTTTAATGGCGTCAGTGCCCGTGCTATTTGAATGGCGTTGCCATGACGTTAAAGTCTGGACTTTATTAAAGTCTAGACTTCAAGGTTTATAAGCACGGGGCCAGATGCATACGATGTGTATGGTGTTAAAGTTAAAGTTTCAGACTTTAATAGTAATAGAGTCTTGAGTCTAGACTCTAAAAGGTTTCTAAGGCACCAGGCCAGGGCCCGTGCTTATAAACTTTTAGTCTAGATTCAATTTCTAATGACGTTACATGGATGTACTTTCTATGGATGTGCCATGACGTTAAACTCTTGAATCTTAGACAGGTTATGTCCAATCTTTATAAAATTATAAAAGCAAAAGCGAGAATAGTCCGCTATTGTGGATCTTTCTTGCTCTGTCTCGGTCTCTGTCTCTCTCTGTCTCTGTGTGTGTGTGTGTGTGTGTGTGTGTGTGTGTGTGTGTGTGTGTGTCTGCCTGCCTGCCTGCCTCTCTCTCTCTCTCTCTCTCTCTCTCTCTCTCTCTCTCTCTCTCTCTCTCACTCACTCACTCACTCTCTCTCACACACACACACACACACACACACACACACACACACACACACACACACACTATATGTGCATGTCTCTCGCTCTGTTTGTATATCTGTCTATGTCTCTCGTCCTCTCCCCCAGGTGTCTATGTAGCCGTGTTTTAAAATGTGACAAGATTATTTTTTATTATTATTATTATGACAGTACTGGTGTGTATCGTCAACTGCTACAGCACGTTGCTGGGTGCCCGGGTCCAGGTCATCTTCACGACTCTCAAGGTGGCGGCTCTCTTCATGATCATTATCGGTGGGCTGGTCGCCATAGCACAAGGTGAGAAGTCGCTGATTTTCTTTCTCTTTTTCTCATTACAATCGAATCATTGGCCTAGCCAGCATTTCCATAATGTGGACCTCCACATTGGGTGATGGGAGGGGATCAGCTACATTGTCTATGACTCGTTTTATGGAGCGACGGGCAATAAATAGAATGCCTTAAAGAGACATACCCTAGTTGTTAAACACTAAGTCATATTTTTCACCTAGACCCAAGTTTCAACCCGTAAAAATAGACACGAAGTTTGGTTAATTTTATAAGCCTGTAACAAATTTGGATGCAGCAGAGTGAAACAAGAGTCTGTGACTTTGAAATACCCTCAAAATAGACTAAAAGGCGACTCCATAACCGTTACTTCTCAGACGCACGTGCTTTTAAAAACAAATATGACAAATGCATTTTGTGGTATTAGAAACACCAGGATGACCAGAAACACTTCGGTTGTACGGAAATGGATAATCTAAACAATAAAATGTAAGTAATGTTTGATTTCAGTGATCATAAACGGCTCTAACAGTGAACAATATGCCTTAGCGTTTAAAAACTAGGGTCTGTCCCTTTAAGGGTATTCTGGCAGTTTGTGTGTGTAATGTTTACCGGCGGAACACAAAATAATCACTTGTCATCAGTGGTTTGAAACCTAACAAACTAGGTTTCTATGCAAAGAACCGTCGATGATATCAGAAACAAACTGTGGTACTTCAAAATTCGAGGGGTCTGCGCATCGCAGCACAGCTCTGGATCCGCGCCTGGCTTTCTAATAGAGTTTGTTTTGTTTAACAACACCACTAGAGAACATTGATTTCTTAATCATCGGCTATTGATGTCAAACATATGGTCATTTTGACACAGT
>NC_054712.1:37391534-37426534 GCF_016097555.1 Gigantopelta aegis | reverse complement strand
ACCGGCCTCGGTGGCGTCGTGGCAGGCCATCGGTCTACAGGCTGGTAGGTACTGGGTTCGGATCCCAGTCGAGGCATGGGATTTTTAATCCAGATACCGACTCCAAACCCTGAGTGAGTGCTCCGCAAGGCTCAATGGGTAGGTGTAAACCACTTGCACCGACCAGTGATCCATAACTGGTTCAACAAAGGCCATGGTTTGTGCTATCCTGCTTGTGGGAAGCGCAAATAAAAGATCCCTTGCTGCTAATCGGAAGAGTAACCCATGTAGTGGCAACAGCGGGTTTCCTCTCAAAATCTGTGTGGTCCTTAACCATATGTCTGACGCCATATAACCGTAAATAAAATGTGTTGAGTGCGTCGTTAAATAAAACATTTCTTTCTTCTTTTTTTTCACTCAACATGAAATATCTAACAAGAATCAAGCTGAATCATTTAAAATAAAATTAAAGGAAACGAAATTAACAGTCGCGATATTAGTTTGTTGTTTAGTATAAAAATTTTGAAGTTCTATAACTTGTAGGCGTGGGGCCAGAAGATGCTGGGACCGGCAGCGTTCATATTGCCCCTGGCTGTGATGATCTCCACGCTTGGTTCCATGAACGGATCATTGGGCACCCTGACCAGGTATTTTCATTGCATTTACAGCTCCCCCACCCCACCCCCAAAAAACAACAAAAACAAACACCCCCCCCCCCCCCCCCAAAAAAAAAAAAAACCCCTCCAAAACCCCCAACAACAACAACAACAAAAACAAAAACAGGAAAAAAAAAGGGAAGAAAAGAAAGAACATAAAATTTCCAAATTTTTATGACACCACGTATTGTTTTAATTAGCTGCATGGGCTGTACATCACATTCCACGATCTTTTTTTAGGTTCAGTCAGAATTGAATTTGAATCACGTCATCAAATCGATACAAGTTCACTTTTAAACTTTACGTGATAACCTTTCGAATGGAATTTTAGCGCATACGAGCACTGTTACCTGCTATAGACCTACATAGACCACTAAAACATGCATTTACCACCAAGCAAACATGGATTTTAATTCTTATAAACCATGATCGGATTCGATTCATATGGAATGACACGCTTGTTGTTATTAATATTCACGATACTAGCGATTGTGACTGTAACGAATTATTTTGATTAAAAAAAATAAAATTGTTCTTTATAGGGAATTATTTGGCTGAGGTGAAAAGGTTAAGTCGAAAATTAGGGGAAATGGACACAACTCATCAGTTGCTTGTTTGGTATGTTGTGCAATGTTATATGCACACTTGTTATCTAGAAATGAAATATATATATATATATATATATATATATATATATATATATATATATTAATACCGAGTGGGCTTAAGTTTTGTGAAAACACTTTAATTTTCCTTTCTTCATAAGAAACAATATATTTTACCTGTTCAAGTAGGTCACCACCCATTTGAAAAAGAAAAACGTAGTGGTGATCTCCACGCTTGGTTCCATGAACGGATCATTGGGCACCCTGACCAGGTATTGTCATTGCATTTAACTGCTCCCCTCACCCTAAAAAAAGCCAACAACAACAACAACAACAACAAAAAACCCAAAAAAAAAAAGAAAGAACATTAAAAAACCCAAACAAAACCCCCAATTTTTTTTATGACATCACGTATTGTTTTAATTAGCTACAAGGGAAGGACAGCACATTCCACGATTTTTTTTTTTTAAAGATTCAGTCAGAATTGAATTTGATTTACGTCATCAAGTCGATACAAGTTCACTTTTAAACTTTACGTGATAATGTTTCGGCTGGAAAATCAGCGCATACGAGCACTGTTACCTACTACAGACCTACATAGACCACTAAAACATGCATTTGCCACCAAGCAAACATGGATTTTAATTCTTATAAACCACGATCGGAATCGATTCATGTGGAATGAAACAAATATGGATGGTCGGTCATCTTACCGGAATAACACGCTTGTTGTTATTAATATTCATGATACTAGCGACTGTGACTGTAACGAATTATTAGATAAAAAAATTTTTTATTGTGCTTTATAGGGAATTATTTGGCTGAGGTGAAAAGGTTAAGTCCAAAATTAGGGGAAACGGACACAACTCATCAGTTGCTTGTTTGGTATGTTGTGCAAGGTTATATGTACACTTGAATGAATTGCATCCCTATATATGTTTGGTATAAACCAGTAGTGTACACACGCGCGCACATACACACACACACACACACACACACACACACACACACATATATATATATATATATATATATATATATATATATATATATATATATATATATATATATATATATATGTTACAGTCAATCTGTGAAATCAGTCATTACGCGTAATGCCTAACAAAATCAGTCACTTCGCGAAGTTCCTGTGACCACCAGGCAATACGCGAAATGACTGAAAATCCCAGGCATTGCACGAAATGACAGAAAATCATGACCAGACATTACACAGAATGACTAAAGTGATTCACGTCTTATTACTGACACTTGTATACAGGCTTTTGGTCTTAAAAGTTGATAAAATCACATTTTAAGAACAAACAAGGAAATGACTGAAAATAATACCACACCACACAAGTCTTAATGTAACACTTTATTTAAACTCAAATCAAATCATTTCAGAAGTTGTAGTAAAATAGATGAAGATGAAGTTGAATATTAACCAAGTAGTCAGTGTCAAATTATGAAAGTAACATATTGGTATAGAAAGATCACTTGTTTTTGCACACAAGGCTATATATCCCTGTCCACCACAGTTGGATTCATGATTAACACCTTGGCGCACGGTCACTGACTTCGTCTGGTTTACATCAGCATCAGTAAGTAAACGCTGGGGGCACAAATCAAACTGACTGCGTGTAAACTTCCCTTTTAGAATCCCTGCTTTCACACAAATTGTGTACATATCGTTCTCATCACGGTCTATGATTATTCCGAGAATATTTCGTGGGTCACCGCGTCCCCTATCCACAAGAGGGATAGGTACAGCTACGTTGTCTCCCACCTGTCCACTTGTTAGCTCCAGTTTACTTCTCTTGACCATACGCTCAGCCTGAGTCATCTGGGAGGAACTCGCACCATTTCTCTCATTTAAGATACTGTCTATACGAGCGTTGAGTAAATCAGCCGAGACAGTAACTGGAGCAGGACTCATCAAATGTGGACCACCATACTCTGGTGCTAAATCTAAAACTAAATCAGTTATGGCTGAGAGCAATGACATTTCAGGGTCAAGTCTACTGTCCCACTCATCTGGTTCCTGACTAGTGTTTGGCATGACTTCATGACTGCTGCTCGGTGCTGGTTCCTGACTGGTGCTTGGTACTGATTCGTGTATATCAGCAGCAGTATGTTCTAGGACGATTGGTACATTGGATATGGCAGATATAAGATCATCCTCACTTTGCATCCGTACAACTACTTCTGTTGGCAAAGACGACAATGTTAAGCCAACTTTGGCTTCACATCCAAACATGGCAGCATATGGCGATCTCTGTATTCCTGAATGATAACTCGAATTCTTTTGGAATTGAACACATTTTATGCCTACTGACCAATCATTTGTGTCATTATCTCCCATCCATGCAACAAGCATATCCTTGATATCACCATTTGCCCTTTCCACAGACCCCTGACTTTGAGGGTGTCGAGGTTTACCATGGACCATAACCAGCCTGGGCCACACAATGTTCAGTTCACTGATAACCTCTGCTGTGAATTCACTTCCATTGTCGCTCTGGAGAATAGATGGGGCACCAATGAGAAGGAATATATCAAGCAGGTGATGAGCGACCTCAGCAGCACGCTTTGAAGTTAGGGCTCGAAGAATGACACACTTGGTTAGGTGGTCTTGATAGACAAAAATCCACTTAAATGATTTTTGGGCCATGGACTGCATATCAATAAGATCAATTTGTGCGCGAGAAGCGAACTCATTTGTGAGAATGGGGCGCACTACAACACCCTTAATCCTTGGGCGCTTACGTTTCTTCTGACATTCATGACAATAAGACTTGAACAGATTGAGAACATCGCGAGTGATGTTTGCATACTTTTTGTTGCTTTCTTTGGTCATGCGATCTCGACCACCATGTCCTGTGGCTATATGTGCACGCCTAACCACATCATATGTTTCTTCTATGCTAACATAATAAACAGGATTCTCCCTTGGGTTAACGCGCTTTTTGATGAGTTTTTCAACATCGCCACACTGCAGTATCTCAAACCTGAAAAAAACAACCCAGGAACATTCACTAAATGTTGAATTTTCAAGGCTAAACTTTAAAATCTTCAGTTCATAGCCAGAGAGAAAGGGAAATTAACATTTTGTAAATATAATTGGACCATAGGAATTTTTAAATGTTCCTTAATTTACATAAATCCAATAGTCTAAAAACATTTTGACGATAAATGTTTTCTGTGTAGTTGATGAATATTTTTAAATGGGTATTTTCTTAATGCAGGGTTAATATATGGCACTCAAACTCAAAGACAGAAAACAGTGGAAGAGTAACATTAAAGGCATAATGCCCAAGACATATTTTACCGTGCTTGTGCCAGTAATGCTATCTGTAACATGTGTGGCTAATAGTGTATGATTTTATTATTAAAATTAACATTTACGTATATCTTATTGCTTTCAATATCAATATATTGTTTTATGCCTTTATAAACTCATAGCAATCACCAGAAAAAGTCTGATTATAACTCTTATTTTAAGATCATTACCGAACTCTGGAATTTTTTTTATTATATTCTTCGAGTGTAATGAAACTAAACATTTATGGGGAAGCATTGTGAGACTGGATATTAATTAGGATAGGAAATTTAATTAATTTGAAAAATATTGTAGTAATAGAAATATTGTAGTATTAGAATTTATGAATGAATAAACACATTGAATGTATTGAAATACACTTACTTTGATAGCAGATAGTATCCATGTCTGCTCTTTGTTCCAGTATCAGCTGCTGCTGTTTTGAGATATTCTAGCATTGTGAAATATGCATCTTTTGGAATTAACACTTTTCTACAAACTTGGACTGGGAACGAAGGTTCAGGCACGCCCACTACGGATTAAGGCTCTGACTTCGCCAGTGACCAACTCCGGAGCAGGGGGGGGGGATTGAGTTTGAAGTGGGCAGATTTTGGAAAAAAGCCATTTAGTGCGGTCAAACGCGAGCGCGGACCGAATAGCAGACACTTCACAGGCCTCAAGTAACACCGAGTGGGAGCCGTGCTCTGATTGGCTAAGTTTCGATTCCTCGCTAAAACCTGTCAGCTACCTAAGTCTACAAAGAGTAACTGCATCCAAAAACATGTCTGGACTCTAAAATTAGACCCAAAAAGTTAAAACTGCTCGGCCGAAAAGGTTTTAAGGTGATTTTGAGCAATTGATCGGGCGCCAAAGTAAAATGCGTCAGACTATTTATAAAAAAATAAACATAAGAATTTTGAACTGCTTCGAAAGCGTTTAAAGTCCAACTAGCCCAAAAAGGAGGTTGATACCTTTCCTAGCAAAGGTTGGCGTCTAGGGGGATCCGATGTAGTCGGTGGTCTCAAGCTGCGGGAGGAACTGCCGGTAAGCGGAGTCTGCTAAGGTCTTGGTGATGGCACGGTAGTGTGGTCCCGCGACGGTTTTCAGGACTCGATGTAATGTCGGGTTGTCCATCTCCGATAGTAGCAGTCCTTGATTGTGTCTTCCGTTCCGGCGGATGGTGACGCAAACTGCGTTGTGTCCCTCCTGCATCCTGAGTCGATGTACAGCGAATTCCCCTTCATTTCGTCCGTCTGGCAGAGGTTGGTATGATTCGTCTTTTGGCATGCTGATGAGGTGGCGTACATCCTTCAGGTTGGTCTTGACCAGTTGTTGGTAACGTTGTTGGAGTCGGCCGGCCTGCAGTGACCACTGCTCCACTGGTTTTGTCTCCGGTTTCGGCGGTTGAGAGGGGCGACTTGGCTTGGCTGGAGTGGCACTCGGAGGAGTGGTTGCCTTCCTCTTAACAACTGTCCCCTTCCGGGCCTGCGCCTCAACGGGTGTCGCCGATTTAATCGGCGACAAGTCCGGAAGCGCTAGCGAAGGTTCTGGTGCAGGTGGCCGGTTGTACGGTGTGACGCAGATCTCTGTGTCGAACTCCGTCCTCTCCGGCTCTTTCGTTGGCAGAGAAGCTGGGACATCCGGGGCCGGAACCTCTTCTGTCTTGGTCTTCCTGCTCGGGTGAGCGGTGTTCGGCGGTCGAACAGAAGGAGTCGCCGCCGGCGGTTTAGCCACCGGTTTTTAGGCATTACGCGTAATGACTGATTTCACAGATTGACTGTAACACACACACACACACACAATATATATATATATATATATATATATATATATATATATATAGTTATATATATATATATATATATATATATATATATATATATATATATATATACATATATATATATATATATATATATATATATATAGTTATAATTGCTTGAAAAAATAACATATCGTTTTTTTTTAAATATTGATACCGAGTGGGATTAAGTTTTGTGAAAACTTTAATTTTCCTTTCTTCAGAACAACGAAAAACGTAGTGGGACATACAAAAGTATGCACCATGATACTGACCTTTCACCTTGAGTTTGATACTGGTTGAAGATAATTTCATTATCTTACTATAAATGCATATTTACATGTAAAGTTATAAAGGCTTGCAAAAACAAAACCCCCACAAAACCCCCAAATAAACCCAAAAAGTAAAAAAAAAAAAAAAAAAAAAAGCCACCACAAGAAACAACAAAAGAAAAAACAAACAAACACCCCCAAAAACATCAACAACAATAACAATACCAGTCCAACAAAAAAGATACAACAAGTTCTCCATCAACAACATAATTACAACACCCCCCCCCCAAAAAAAAACCCCAACCCACTCCCCAACAACAAACAAACATATAAAAACACACAAAAAAACCCAACAAATAAAACCAACAGACAACCCACTCTCTCCCTCCAAAAACCCCATCCAACACAACAACAACAAAACAACACCAACCCCCCCCCCACCCACCCCGAGCAAATCAAATAAAACAACAACAAAACATATGGTTGGTCCTACAAGGTATGGACATTGTTTAATGTTTAGTTGGATTTTAATACAGGTATATGATTCTAATTTCATAGCACCATTTGCAGCAGCGAGAGATGGGAACTGGTTCGATGTTCTGTGTTTCATCAGTGTCAAGCGCTACACACCCATGCCTTCAATAGTGATGCACGTATGGGCGACTTTACATACTTTATCCACTGCGTATACGTCCGAAGTTGTGTCAGACAATTCATTTTGCCTTTGTTTTGGGTGGGGAGTCTCGCCTTTCAACTGGACCAAACTTCATTACGTTAACTTCAGCCCTCCGCGGTAAAAATGCTAGACCTGCGTCTGATTTAATACTAATTGATTACTGTATTTACTAAAACTAATGCATGAAATATATATAGAAAATAAATCCAAGCGATTTGAAGTGTAAGAGATGGGTTTAAATTATTAGTATACAGTAATCAATAATTAATTAAGAAAAGTGAATTATATAACGGTTTAAATCTATACTTTAATTAATGTTTAATGTTAACAGAAAAAATACCGTGAATGTATATATTATACCCATTATATATATATATATATATATATATTTATATACCCATTACGATATAAACAAATCCACACTTACCATGATCAGTGAAAAACAGGTTACAGTGATCACTGGGCCTGGAACGGGGAAAATGTTTCCATAAATTAGAAATTCCGAGACTTACAGTAACGTCTTTCATTGCAGGTAACAATAGCTCTGATTTTCCTCATACAAGGCACAGTGACGTCTCTGATTGGCTTTCTCAGTTTCTTCACCTGGGTGTTCTCAGGACTGGCAAGCATCTGTTTAATCATACTGCGTTTCAAAGAGAAGGACTGCCCTGAACGATTTAAGGTGCGTAACCTTGTTATTTCACCAGATTTAGTTTCCTGTGTGAACCAAAAACAAAAATAAAACAAAAAACCTCTACAAGAAATCCTCTACAAAACCCCCCCCCCCCCAACCCTCCAAAACAACAACAAAAAAACAAGACCCCCTCCAACCCCCAAAAAACAACAACAACAACAACAACAACAAACAACAACAACAACAAAAGAAAAACAAAATACAAAACAAATCAACACAAAAACATAACACAACAGAACAAAACCAGAAATCAAAACAAGAGAACAACAATCAGCAAAAAACTCTCTCAACGTTTCGCCTGCACTATACTAACTTCTTCAAAGAAATAAATGATTAAATAAACAAACAACGAAACAACAAAAACAAAACCCCAACAAACAAACAAACAAAACAAAAATATGAGACGTAAATGTGTTTTAATGTAGATGTGAAAATAAAACAGTATGTAAAATATCTTGAAAATGATATATAGTATTAGTGATTAGTGCCAACGAGAACAAATTGTTCTAACAATCCGCATTTGAAAGCCCCACAAAAGCCCAGAAAAGCAAACCAAACACAAAAAATCCTAAACAAAACAACAAAACGCAACGCAGAACACAAAACAACGCAGGCACAAAAGAACTCTTAGCAAAACACATAACACAACAATAAAACAAAACAAAACAACACAACACAACACAACAAAAACCAACAAAACATTATCTACCTTCTTCATAAGAAATAAGAAAAACAACAAGAAACCTCAGATGTACATGTTTGTTATGAAAAAGATCTTGAAAATGATATATGGTATTAGTCGTTAGTTTAGTCGTTATTTTGTACTAGTAATCCTGATTTGAAGTGGGATTGTTTAACATGGATTTTATATGGGCAATAAGAACTTAACAGTTAAGCGGTATATAAAGAAACCAGGTAAATACAGCATATACATTTAAATCCAAGATTTGGTTCCAGGTTTTGAGGATGCTAAATGTCAAAGATGCTTTTCTTGAAAATGGACTAATTCTTCTATAGAAACCAAGGTGACTGCTTTAGGCACAATGATAATATAGCAGACATGTTTACGTGTAATAATTTAATGGTTTTATGGAATGCTGAATTCAAAAATATTGTTTGTCACGTGTCTATGTGTTACACATTGATGTAGGGGCCTATTTATGGTAGCAGCTGAAAGGTCGATCACCATCATCATCATCATTATCATCATCACCATCATCATCACTTTCATCATCATCATCATCATCATCGTAATCATCATTATTATCATCATCACTTTCATCATCATCATCATAATCATCATTATCATAATCATCATCATTATCATCATCATAATCATCATAATAATCACCATCATCATCATCATCATAATTATCATCATCATCATCATCATCATCATAATCATCATAATCGTCATCATCACCATCATCATCATCATCATCATCACCACCACCATCATCATCATCATCATCATCATAATCGTCATCATCACCATCATCATCATAATCATTATGATCACCATCATCATCATCATCATAATTATCATCATCATCATCACCATCATCATCACCATCATCTTCATCGTAATACTACTACTACTAATAATGTGATGTTTTTATTGTTTCTATTATTATTATTGATCATTGCACATGTATTTGTATCAATCCATATTAGTAATGGCCTTTGTTCTTGCAGGTTCCCATACTGATTCCTATTGTGTTCTTTCTGATGTGTGTGTTTCTAATAGTGGCCCCGATTGTCCAGAATCCACGGATTGAGACCCTTTACGCGGCGCTGTTTGTAGTCAGTGGAGTCGTGGTCTATATTCCGGCCTTTCATTTCAAGCTGAAGCCAAAATTTCTTGGTAAGTCTTTATGATTTAAAACCTAACTTCTGTGTTTATCTGATACCAAAGTTTATTAGTAAATCTTTATTACTAAAAATCTATCTTCTTGATACCAATATCTGTCTTTTTTAATACCAATATTTCTTAGTCCTTATGATTTAAAACCTAACTTCTGTGTCTATCTGATACTAAAGTTTCTTAGTAAATCTTTATGGTGTAGAACCTGAATTTTGTATCTTTCTGAAACTAAAGTTTAATTAGTAAGTTTTTATGATTTAAAGCCAACCTTCTGTGTCTTATCTCATGCCAACGTTTCTGAGAAAGAGTTTATGGTTTAAAACCTAACTTCTGTATCTATCTGATACCAACATTTCTTAGTAAGTCTTTATGGATTAGAACCTAAATTCTGCGTCTTCGTGATTACAAAGTTTCTAATTATGTCTTTATAATTTACAAATCTAACTTCTGTGTCTATCTGATTAAATCGGATTGTCCGATGTGCGATCAGTCGTTACCAACGTATAAACCTGGTGTTGTATTTTCTGTTATCGTTCTAACTTTCATGATTTTATATTCTTTGTGTTATTTTATTTTCAGATAAAATCGAGATGTACATCCAAATGATTTTCGAACTCGCACCATCATCCTATGTGGAACAATAATAACCCGATACCACCAGTATTCCAATAAACAGTGAAAATAATATCTTATGTGAACATTCACCATAGCTTTCATCTACAGTGACACAAGCACACACAGCGATGGGCATCCATGACCAAATACACGCTCCATGTAGGCTATATGCAGTATAGCAATTAACATGTTTTATAGCTGAGCTTGGGGTTGAGATTATGCCGTACTAGCACATCACCCCTTAGGTCTAGTTTTAAAGTAAATAACCAGAGTATTGCTAAATATTATACTGCACGTGTATATCCAAGTAATCAATGTACATGTATATTCAAGTAATCAATGTATGTTTATATTCACTAGGATAATGTAACGAGTGTATATGTTTTGTATGTTGTGAAATAAAAGTCAAACACATAGAGTGATTCCACATACATGTACGTCCTATACCGGCAATCCACATATATGTACACAATAGTTAAAAAGTTAAAGTTTGTTTTGTTTAACGACACCACCAGAGCACATTGATTTATTAATCATCGGTTATTGGATGTCAAACATATGGTCATTTAACACAGTCATGGAGAGGAAACCCGCTACATTTTTCCATTAGTAACAAGGAATCATTTATATGCACCATCCCACAGACAGGATAGCACATGCCACGGTCTTTGATATACCAGTTGTGGTGCACTGGCTGTGACGAGAAATAGCCCAATTGTCCCACCGACGGAGATCGGTCCCAGACCGACCGCGCATCAAGCGAGCGCTTTACCATTGGGATACGTGCCGCCCCAAAATAGTTAAAGCCGCACACCCTAGTTCCATCCAGCGATAATAAATTATAATTTGGTTAATCTACAAACCTGTAACACACTTAGATCACGTTTTTATCAAATGGAGTGAAAAAGCAGGTTTTATATCGATAAATATCATGGGAATCCTCATGTCCCAATTGCTTGAAACAATTTTGAAAGTTAGTAATCTGATGTCACCGGTAGATGTCGCTCGAAGCACAACAATGCCTACGTCACGACAAATTTCACAGAGTGCGCACAGACTTAGGGTGCGTTCTTTTCACCTCTCCTGGACATGTTCCAACTGTTCTGTCCTGGTTGTATCCCCTCTCCAGATATCGTAAGACTTAGCAAAATTATTGGTTTTAAGGGTTTGTAACGTTTTGTATTGAGACACTTACTTGTCTGAACATTATTGTTACTGAAAATGTTCACGAACTGTGAAGAAAAATCTCACAAATGAACAACAACAAATCGGATGTTGATTGCGCGAACCGTGTACGAGAAAACAAACCGAACCAAAATGATAACGGTCACGTGGTATACCAACATCTGTGACGTTTACACAGGAAGATTCCCTCTAAAAATAGATTGGACCTCGCTTGCTTAACGGTTTTTTCTCGATAGCACGTCTTGTGAAAACATGCAAAAAATGCATTTCGTGGTTTTACAAACATCAGGATTACCAAAAATCACTTCAGGTGAATGGAAATGTGTATTCTAAATAATAAAATGTAAGTAAAGTGCAATTTTATTTGTGAAAAATGGGGTTTAATAGCGAAAAACAACGCCGTAATGGTTAACAAATAACTGTAACTAGGGTGTGTCCCTTTAAAGTACTGTTATTCAGTAGTATGAAATGTATACTACATATTAATGTTCTAGTGTTGTTTTTATTTTATAGGATTAAATAATATGATATGAGTAAATAATGGTTAATATACAGTTGAGTTGTGTTCTTTATTGATTGTTGAAAGAAAAGGTTAAGCAACACCCAGTGAAGAATGAACATGAGACATAAACAGAAAATATTCTTAAAATGATTTGATTTGGTATTATACGTTCACGGACAGTATCCAGTAAAACACCAGATCATGACATTTTCTGTGCTACGAGTTGTTAGAGTTATCTACTCTTGAACACAACACCCATACAAATGCAGGTGCAACTTCATATTGCCTTCACACGAGCTACTCTCGGCCTACTAAATTCCAAACCTATACGTAGCTCCCTACCTTTTATTTTCAGAACGACCATCAAAATGGCGCCAAACTTCCTTCATCAAAATCGCACTCATTTCCCTTTGGCTTAATCCTACGGGACATTCTAAATTACATAGCACCATACCACCCCCCGCCTGTTACCGACTACGGTTGGACTATTGGTACTCCCTTGCACCTGCCAGTGCAGGCGATCCCTCCTTCACCCACCCCAACCCTTACCTGTCCTGGACGGAGGAACCGGCTGAGGCCGGTACTTGTGCCCAGGACAGGCGTGCGCTACAACAGCTTGCTCTGAATGTGCACGTTAAACCATTTTCCAATTCCAATCCAATATTGCCTTCGAATACATTGCTGCTGTGTAGTCCTCAACCATATGTCCAGCGCCATATATCCTTAATTAAAATGTGTTTTGTGCATTGTTAATTAAAACAGTCCTTCCTTCATTGTTGCTTAACTTTTTGAGAGAAGTGTATTATATATATATATATATATATACAGTTGAATCTCGTTGCCTCGAACCCCGTCTGTATATATATATATATATACACACACAGAGAGTGTTTTTCGGTATCGTCAGTATCATATATTAGGAATAAAAATTGTATTATGCGAGCCTCTGGCGAGCGTAATACATTATTTTTATTCCTAATATATGATATTGACGATACCGAAATACACGAGGGTAATACTCTCTTTATCATATAATCTCAAGCTTAATACAACGTGTTTTTGTAAACTGTACACACAATTTTAATTCCAGTCCGCCATTACTAGATATTCAAATGACGTAAGAATATATATTTTTGAATGGAAATGATGTCAAACTCGAATGACGTCATTTAGGATGTCCTTCCATCAAAACAAACTAGGGCTTAACGTTTTTTTGTTTTCTGAACGCTGGACAGCTTTCAATGTCAAATTGCCATTGAAATGTTTTTATTCGATGACTATGAATGCATACGTCAATTAGGGAGTGTCACACAAGTACGTTTGCTTAAATGTCAATAAACCTAGCGCCGTGACCTCGATTAATTCACATCTAATTTGTAAAGTTATAAAAAATTTAAAGTATGTGATCTTAAAAATATCACGTACTTTGCACTGAAAATGTATGTAAATTTATATATATATATATATATATATATATATATATATATATATATATATATATATATATATATATATATATATATATATATATATATATATATATGTATATGTATATGTATTTTTTATTGCATTATTGCATTAAGCATACAAAAATACTACCTAATAGTCCAGGAGCCAATGACGCAAAGTCCACAAAAGAGATGAACCTCACATCACTCAATGCCATTTTGTGTGAGAGAGAAATTTGAATATATTTCTCCGTTCATAATTAGTTCTGAATTATTAAATTTATTTTTGTAATGGTTAACAACGAAACATTATTGTCCATTAACGCAATGATCTGGACAGACTGCCCAGATAGCTAAAATCTGTGTCTAGGGAAGCGTGCTTGAATATTAATTGAACATAAGCAAACCATTTCAAGTTGGAGAGGGAGAGGGGTGCACTCATTTATTTTAGTTGAGCAGATGCCACATGTGGTGAATCATAGGTCCATAGAGTGACTCGTTCTGTATCACCACTGCCAAACTCATTAAGGAAAAAAGTTTGTTTTTTATTTATCGACGCCACTAGAGCACATTAATTTTTTATTTTATCATCGGCTATTGGACGTCAAACATATGGTCAATCTGACACTGCTTTTTAGAGGAAACCCGCTGTCGCCACATAGGCTACTCTTTTACGACAGGCAGCAATGGATCTTTTATTTGCGCTTCCCACAGGCAGGATAGCACACACCATGACCTTTGTTGAACCAGTTTTGGATCACTGGTCGGTGCAAGTGATTTTAAATCTACCCATTGAGCCTTGCTCAACACTCACTCAGGGTTTGGAGTCGGTATCTGGATTAAAATTCCCATGCCTCGACTGGGATCCGAACTCAGTACCTACCAGCCTGTAAACCGATGGCCTAACCACGACGCCACCGAGGCCGGTAACTCGTTAAGGATGCTGATTAATTCCATAACACATGCCTTTAAGCATGAAATATCGCTTCCTCACTGGACTAAAGACGGATCTGAATTTGTGAAGTGCATATTCACACAAATCCAGGGGGCCAATTTCAGGGGGCCAAGTTTACGTCTGCTACTAACAGTTATACCGGGCATGTATTTACAAATGATTGACACCTATTTCACGAATAAAATTACGTCATTGAGGAGAATGGAACATTTTAAGGATGAAATGAAATGAAATATGTGCAATTATAACTACATATGTTGTACTATAACAGTAATAAGAATTGCGGTTTGGTCGTAGATTTACGTTTACGTGTAAAACTAGGCTTAAGATGTTTAGTGAAATTGGGCCCTGACCTGTACGGCTGATGTCAGAAGATGACCTGGAATCTGCGTGTCAGTTACCAGTATGTCAAGCACTCTGCTAATTCTCCTGATGCTGGTTGTCTAGAAACCCTGTCAAGCAACGAGATCCTTCCTATACAAGAAGACACATCACCTGACACAGATCCGTCTGAAGCTAAAACTTCCGAAAGCCAGATTAAAATGGTGCATGAGAGCAACATTTGGCATCAGACTAGAGTTATCCACCCATTTGCGAGAAAATATAGTTTTCTTGTTATGTGATTAATGGCTGGGGAGCTACTTTGTATACTGGATTGTTACACTGGGTTTGACAGGTAAGAGGATGCAGTTTGTGAATATGTGCACTTGGTTTACACTGGATACTGCATAATGTGCCCCAGAGCACATTGAAGTCATGCAAAATGTGTGTAAAATGCACAGAAATGGGTGTGATTCGGTCCCTTAGCCCACGTGTGTTTGTTTACATTGATATAACGCGGAAAAGAGCTGGACAACAGAGGTCGTCCTTTTGAGTGTTCATTGGGCCCAGGCAGGTAATGTTTCCTGTGAAATGCTAATGGCCTGGTGAAATTAATAAAAGTGCTACAGCCACTGGGGCTACATGAGAATACATAGTGAAATTAATTGTGGTCTGAGGCCTGATATAGTAGGATGTTTGATACAGGGTGACACACTTTGATACCTAATTGTGAGGTAACTATGACAGTTACAGGACTCAAAATGTACATGCTAATTGTCCAGATAGGTGGAAATCTGAAACTAATCAGTTTGGGTGATGAATTTTTTTTTTTTTAAATTAAATTAAATTTTATTATATTTATGTTTTCAGAATTTGTAATTTCACAAATTATGACATGATTCAGCCTGCATTGTACCCCTATCAGGTCATAGGTCATTCTTTTCAATCAATTGTACACCCTGTGGTAGCCTCACTTTGAAGGTTAAGGTTAAATAAGTCAATATGGAGGACTTCTTCAATGATGTTTTGACACAGGGTTACACACTTTGATACCTAATTGTGAGGTAACTATGACAGTTACAGGACTCAAAATGTACATGCTAATTGTCCAGATAGGTGTAAATCTAAAACTTATCAGTTTGGGTGATGAATATTTTTTTTTCTTTCAATTAAATTAAATTTTATTATATTAATATCTTCAAAATTTGTAATTTCACAAATTATAACATGATTCAGCCTGCATTGTACCTGTATCAGGTCATAGGTCATTCTTTTTAATCAGAATGTATCCCTACACCCTGTGACAGCCTCACTTTGAGTATTAAGGCTAATTGAATAAGTCAAAATGGAGGCTTTTTTTTCAAAAATACCAGAGGATAATTTTTTCAAAATGTGATCCTGGGCCAAATGGTGAATGTATAATATGGAATGGGCCTCCCAGACCAAATGGATATGGTGCTATTAAGTTCAAATCACCAATCACAGGCCAGTATCGTACAGTAAATGCTCACAGATTAAGTTTCATGGTCTTTAATAAGGAGATGGACATAGATGGCAGTGACATCAGTCAACTGTGCCATAACCGTCTTCGTATGTTTAAAGATCACTTATCTGCTGAGCCACATGCAATTAACAGCTCGCGCATACAATGTGTGAACAGGGATGTCTGTCAGGGACATGGACAATACCCCCCCCCCCCCCCCCCCCCTGCCTCTTGCATCTCAGAATGCATAACATATAAGAATGTAAAACAATAACAAAGATTAATTTAAAGAAACATTTTGTCATAAAATCACATATAAATATCATATATATATATCACATGATACATTTATTCAAAAGCATACATTTATTCACATTACTGTTTTTTACTGTTTAAAGTCAATCTTCAATGTCTAGGGTTCATGTCCACAACAGAAATGCTATCATGCAAACTGATAGTTCCTATATTATATGTATCACTTGAAAGTTTGTGACAAAAATTACTTTGAATAACTGTGGTCACAGGAGTTTTCTGCTTTTTGACTGTCAATATCTAATAATCCTTTCTTGTAGTCAGCTTGTTGATCTCTGTGCAAATGTCTATATTGTAAGTGTTCTCTAATTTTACTTCCTTGCTGGACTAAGTGCCTTTAACCACCTGTGGATTGTTTTGATATGTTTTTTGATAGTCCAACTCTTTGTCCATCTGACGCAGTGAACGCCTCACCCGAGCTGTCAGTTCGATGCCACAGTACTTGCACTTTTCTATCATCGATGTTCCAGGGCGTTGTTCAGCCTGTGGATGGTGGATGCAGCTCTCCCAGTCATCGTTCGTGAATAGTTCACATTCTTAGGTAAGGAAACACTGAGAGAACGGTTCGCAGCCTCATATTTCTGTGTGTCTGTATACAGTTTCATTTGCTCTACAGCTAAAATACTTAGTTTAATCTTCAGAAGTTCCAGTACTAACATTTTGTCATTTTCATTCATATTCAGCTCTGTGATTCTGTGTGTACCCAGGAACATGGATCGGTGCCACCAGTTGTTCGTTATTCCTCCACTGTAGACGACCGAGTACCGCGAACACTTTGAACAGTCACCACCGTAGCACGAAAGTATCGATTGCAGGACCTTTGGTAAGTTTCGTTTCAGTACACCGATATTACCAGTGTGTAGTTTCATCAGTTCTTTAAGAATTAAACTGCACCTTGCTTTCATATCCTGGCTGAATACCTTCTGTGCTTCACACTTTTGTTCACGGGTGGACCCAGTAAACATGTCGGGACTGAAGTTAGCTTTGTAACACTTACGAAACTGACTCTGACCTAAGTGGGTTGGATCAGCTAGCCGCTGCACTTTCCACATTGGATCTAGAAGTTTCAAAGCACTATCAACTCCAGCAGATGATCTGGAATCTCCATCTGTTGTGACGTATTTTATGAGAATACCTTGTAGAGCCAAGTCTGTTCCGATATCTTTTCCCATCTCGTATTCCGACAGCGGAGCAAATGGCGGCAAGTTTGCTGTGCAGTCAGGATGACCACCGGGACACGTCACATGAATACCTTTGTTTCTTAACCAGGCTCCGGTCCAACAAAGTTTATTCTGGAAGCAGGCACTTACAATGAATTTTCTTTCAGTCATTGTTTCACACGCAAGTCCTATAGCTTGTGATGCATTCTGGCCCGGTTTCTTCCGACTTGTTATTGTCGTGGAGTTGTATCTCCCATCCATGGCTATGTTAATTTCATCACGTTCATTTCCACGTTTCATGTTAATGTCTTTCAGTAGCTCAACTTTTTGTGCCATATCTTTTTCATTTAGATCTGTTACAGCCGTTGATACCTTGTATGATGTTCTCTGCATGCTGCTCCGACACGGTGGTGGAATGTTCCATGCCTGCCAATAGCACTCTCGCTCTCGTATTGCCGACGGGAGTATCTTGGAGACCGATAGCAAGACCCACATTAGTTTTTGCTGCATTTGGGCCAGGTTTATTTGTCTTTACCTCATTGTACAATTTGCTTTCAGGAGCAGTGAAGTCACAATCCACACAGTGTAGTGTGACTTTCCAACAAAGACCCCACTTAACCTCTTTTAATATTTGCATTTCAGGCTCGTCGCACTCAGGGGAAGCTGTTGAGTGGTATCTGAAAGCTGCATTCCATGCATCTACCATTCTGTCATTGTCCATTATTCTCATGCCTTCTTTGTTTTTACACTGTTGTTCTTCTTTCATTTCAAACGCAGTACATGTACTCGTAATGGGACGTAGCAGGCGGACTGGCTGTGACGCACCTTCGCAATCTGGAGTGGATATGGTGGCTGAAGTGGAACTCGACTTCGTGACCAAGGCAAACTCGTCTATATTCATCCGGACTACTGGTCGCAACTTCTCAGTGTGAGATTCTGGACTTGCATGTTCATGCAGCAGTTTCACCCTTATTCCAAGGTGCATGTCCCTTCTTGAACTGTGTCTTTCGTCTTGTATTACCTTCTATGGATGTGACTCGTAGTGTATAAAACAGTGAAATACTTATTGTGGTATGCATGTCCACCCGTATATATATATCAGTTCATGTGTGATGTCACTTTCAGTTCTGATACATTAAAACATTTCAATGCAGTGGCAGTTGACAGCTTTTTTTGTTCACTGTATATTCTGTACTGCATCTTTGCAGGCTGGTGCCATTTCCTCTGCATTCAGGTGTGACCTGTTACGGTGTGCAGACACCTTGTTAATTACCCTCACCAGAATGACACTCGAGCAGTCCTAATTTGTAATTGGCATATGTTGACTGTGTGCAGTATCCAAAATTTTACAGTTTTAAAGTTTAATTTTTTTTTAAAAGAACTTTGTGAGATTTTCTTTTTTGAAAATGTATCAATTTAAATTAAATTGAATTTTTTTTGGAAAAAATCATATTCCTGCCAATTGCTATATTTCAATTGCAGAGAACACAATAAGGAGCAAGTTTCTTTGTGTTGTTCAGAAAAATGTCTGTAACTTTTAAAGTTATTGCATAATTACTAGTCCACTATTTGGAATAATTTGACGCAGATTTCCGCCTTTTGCGGCACAGGCAGTCCCCCATTTTACAGGCTCCAATAGCCATATTTGGTATCAAATATTCTTTTTATTGCCTGTATGCAACTTGACATATGTATTTAAATGCCATATGTGAGTTTGAGTGTCATGGTGAAAACAATTTTGGTCTGATAGGCATCAGACTAGAGTTATCCACCCATTTGGTTGTCCAAAATACGGAAACTAATGCGAGAAAATATAGTTTTCTTGTTATGTGATTAATGGCTGGGGAGCTGCTTTGTATACTGGATTGTTACACTGGGTTTGACAGGTAAGAGGATGCAGTTAGTGAATATGTGCACTTGATTTACACTGGATACTGCATAATGTGCCCCAGAGCACATTGAAGTCATGCAAAATGTGTGTAAAATGCACAGAAATGGGTGTGATTCGGTCCCTTAGCCCACGTGTGTTTGTTTACATTGATATAACGCGGAAAAGAGCTGGACAACAGAGGTCGTCCTTTTGAGTGTTCATTGGGCCCAGGCAGGTAAGGTTGCCTGTGAAATGCTAATGGCCTGGTGAAATTAATAAAAGTGCTACAGCCACTGGGGCTACATGAGAATACATAGTGAAATTAATTGTGGTCTGAGGCCTGATATATCTGAACCGGAAGGAAGCGGCAGATGAACATAAACAAATTTAACTTCATTTTTGTTTTGTGTCTATATCCAGTTAAGGTTCAATCACGCTATCCTGGACACCCGCCTCAGCTATCTGCGCTGTCTGTTCAAGATAGATGGTTAACGGTTAGTTGTTAGAGGTTAGTGGGAGAGAAGTCTGTGTAATGGTTTTACACTTCTCCACTTAGAGGTAAATATGACTATTCCCCATTCTTTTCGCAGACTGCGGTAAGGATGATCCTCGAAACTTCATTCATGAACCCATTAAACAACCATGCATTTGGCACCTGTTCAGACCCGTAGCCAATGGGGGGTCAGGGGGTCAGGGGGTCAGGGGTGTTGGTCGACCCCTCTACCGGTGGCTTTTTTTTCAATATGCCCCGGGACCCCACCCCCTCCCCCTCCCCCTAAGCAACTCGGCCACTTCGTGCCTCACCATAAGCCGACCCCCCCCCCCTCCTCTCAATATCCTGGCTACGGGCCTGCTATTGACACCTACTAAATGTTATGAAGGACCTCGGTCTTGAGCTCGGACGTCACGAATGTGATTCTGGGCAGAAATGGAAATTATTTAAATATCGGGCAGCAGCCTTCTGGAAAGACTACACAGCAGTACTCAACTGAATTGTGCTCCAACCCAGAGCGAGTTCTTAAGGGCTCAATAAGGCCACTACACCCTCTTCTCTCTCACTAACCACTAACCTACTAACAACTAACCCGCTGCCCTGGACAGACAGCCCAGATAGCTGATGTGTGTGCCCAGGACAGCGTGCTTGAACCTTAATTGGATATAAGCACGAAAATAAGTTGAAATGAAATGAATGTTGTGTAACATTAACGTACAGAGGCTAAGTACATCTCCATTAAACTGTATAGAAAAAAGTGTAATGGACAAGGGTGTGTTAAGTGTAATTGTAAAACAGAGTCGCAATCAGTGAAAATGAAACAAGTGTAACTGGTTCGGATCTGCTACAGAATGTAATAGCTGTTACTACAGCGTGATTTTCTCAACTGATTCGTTGGGGAACAAAATGAGTAAGTGAATGTCCTTAAACATTCTTATCTACGTTTTATTGATGTATCATATCAGCAAACGTTGTCAACAACAACACGACTTCCCAAAGCAATAAAAAAAACCCCCGAAAACAAACTAACAAATAAAATAAAAATCAACCCAAAAAAAAAAAAAAAAAAAAAAAAAAAAAAAAAAAAAAAAAAAAAAATCTCATAGTAAGTTGAGCATGAGGGAACCTACAACGCAACTGTTGAGTTGGCCAACTCCGTCATGATAGTTGATAGTCTGATATGAGCATAATGATGTAGTTAAGCAAAACCAACTTTAAAACAGTACATACAATACCGGCCATCGGACTAAAATAAAAGCTGGTAGGTACAGGGTTCGCAGCCCGGCACCGGCTCCAACCCAGAGCGAGTTCTTAAGGACCACTACACCCTCGTCTCTCTCACTAACCACTAACCAATTAACAACTAACCCGCTGTCCTGGACAGACAGTCCAGATAGCTGAGGTGTGTGCCCAAGACAGCGTGCATGAACGTTAATTGGATATAAGCACGAAAATAAGTTGAAATAAATAAAGTACATTAATCAATGGCAGGCCAACTGGGACCTAACAACCAATACATGGCACTATAACATCAAACCACTAGTCAACTCTATCCGACCTAAACACTTAAACACTTATGTGGATAAAATAATTACTAAATTGCGCATAGGTAAATCTTCGCAGCTCAACAGCTGCTCTTTCACCAATAAAAACCCTGACTGTGAGTGTGGCACCCGGGAAGACATGACACACTATCTCCTGGATTGCACGCTACACAACAGCCAGAGAAAACTAATGATAGAATCAATAACCGAAGCCAACCACAATAAACCAATTACACCTAACTTTTTACTTAACCCTGATAAATATCTAAAACATAAAACCTTCAAAGCAGTATATCAATTCGTCCAGACCACCGAACCAAAACTATAAGTGCCACGTACTGCCCGCCTTGCCAGCGTTCGGTCGACGCGAGCCACCAACCCGACTGATCGCAGGCAGGATGGGAAACCGTAGCACACCCATCGGACTCCTGACAGTCATAAAGTTAAAAACTAAAATTAGAAAATGATCGCAACCACCCGCCTGTACGTCTCCCGGAGGGAAGAGCAACATGCTGCACTCGACCGACATGCACTCCAATCCGGGGGACCAACGATCTACAATTAAGATAAGTAATTAATACGCTGCTTAACTCGTGACACCCATGACTCCCTGAATGGAACATCCACCCTACGCACTCGAACAGACCACGTATTCCAACCCGGGGAGAAAACGGTGAAACGACAAAAGTAAAAGCATATACCTAGTCAAATTAGCTGGCACAAATTCAGCAATAAATTAACAATTACTCAATTATCTGTACATCTCTCGGACGGAAGAGCGACCTTAAGCACTGGGATCAACGGCGGGATGGTAGCGAATGATGTAATAACTGCTAGATATGACAATGCTTGAATCGTGACATCTGTGACCCCCTTGGTGGAACATCCACCCTACGCACTCGAACAGACCACGTATTCCAACCCGGGGGGAGAACGGTGAAACGACAAAAGTAAAAGCATATACTCAACCAAATTAGCTGGCATAAATTTAGCAATATAAATTAACAATTACTCAAAACTACCCGCCTGTACATACCTTGGATGGAAGAGCGACCTTAAGCACTCGACCAGGCACTCCAACCTGGGGATTAACGGCGGGACGGTAGCGAGTGATTAATAACCACTAGATATGCCAATGCCATCCAGACCTAACCACCATAACCATATTATTCTACTGTAAATATGTTCATGTTCTGAAGCTCGTGATTGACAACTGGTATACACCACCCGCTAACGACACGTTTTTTTATTTATTTTTTATTATATATTTTTTTTCTTCTTTGTTTCGTTTTTTTTTTTTTTTTTTTTTTTTTTTTTACTTTTTCTCACTAAGACAGGATCGAAGTCGCAGTAACCCAATTGGCTAATTAACCAGCCAATCAACATCGTTAGATAATCAACCAAGATAGGACCCCACTAATTATCGCCTATTTTTTGCAGCACTCTCATTGGTCCAATCCAGCCAATCACGGATCAAGAACCCCACTACACCTAACTGTAAATAAACTGCACGAATTTGTCTTTGCACCCGCACCATGTTTTTAAATAAAAATATTTTTTTTATTACTGATGCATTCCATCCTAGCTAACTAAGGTAAGTCAACTAGGGTTCCAGAAGCAAAGACATGCAGGAAAACCGATACCCAACTATCCAGATAGCCTGAAGACAAACTAAGTAAGCCTACTAAAATCCTATATTTAGGGGGCTGGAATCAAAATTCTTCAAACTAAGTACCTAGATCGGTGCATATATGTATACAATTGCTACTTGCCACCGTTAGTTTCGTTTTATTGCATTGGTAATAAAGTTAAGTATGCCAAGCACTAGGCTTTTAAACAAATACCTACACTATAAGGGTTTAACCCTTCAAATTAGCTAGGCTAGTTTAACTCCCCCTCCGTCACTGTATTCAATGTTATACAAGGACGGAGGGGGATGGGTGGTCATGAATGACCGTTGAACTCACTAGAATAGGGACTTAAGACAATAGGTACAACCGTAACACAAAACTAGGATTCGCACACAGACTACACGCTCACTGCATCAGTACACAGGGTGCATTGACTAATGATAACAATGCACCCGCCCCCATTTAATGGCCCAGCACGTACTCTAATAAGGAACCGGACAAAAGAATACCGTTCCGAGTACACAATTGCAATGCAACCGGGGGAAGCTGAACAAAAGAATATCGGCCTCCCCCACCCAAACCCCCAACACTTGCTGCTGGTAATAACTTGGTACTTGGTGATGCCTCGACCATGGGCAACCTAGGGAGACACCACAGCATCGTAAAGGTCTAAAATTAACGAGCTACTCTCGATTCACTAATATCAAAACCTATATTAGCTCGGCCATTTACCTTTCGACCGACCGTTCAAAATTGCGCCAAATTCCCTCAATCAAAACTGCGCACCCTTTTCTCTTTGGCATTTAACTGCTGCATTCAAATTCCATAGCAACACCACCACCCCCACCCGCCTGCTACCGATTTGATCGGGCTGCTGGTGCTCCCTTGCACCTGCCAGTGCAGGCGGTCCCTCCTCTCCCCTCCTCCCACCTTTCCTGTCATGGACGGAGGAGCCGGCCAAGGCCGGATCTTGTGCCCACGACAGGCGTGCGCTACAACAGCTTGTTCTGAATGTGCACGTAAAACCCTATGACATGACATGACATGTCGATTGATACGTTGCCGGTAGGAATTTTAGCCACATATGTTACTATTGTCGTCTATGGGATTTGATTTGGTAGTATACACCCTACAATAACTAGATGGTTTACGATACGCACAGCTACGTCCAGGGTATTAGGGAAGCCGGTGTTAGTGTTTCATCTGAAGCAGACGACAGCTTTAAACATACCTTTGTCTGCAGTGTATTGTAAACACACGCCAGAGCCTACACGTCTGTTTCAAGTCGAGCGATAAACCTTTATCTCGGACGACGTCGAGGATGAAAGACAAAGGTAAGTACACACAGATTAATATTTTTACATCAACGTATGTGACGTAACATCCATCCATTTTTCCATTCAACCGGTACACTTTGCTACACAGCGGCCAGTTTAGTGCTCATTTGAAGCGTAGAAATATTAATAAAAAGGTAGCTATTTGGATAGCAAATGTGTATTTATAAATATTGATATGCTTTAGAACCGAATGCTTATGCCCACCGAAACTCAATCCATGATACACAATGGTAGAGGCTTGCTTGAAGCTAATAAGCCTTTTTGTTTAACGACACCACATAAGCGCACATTGATACATTAAAGGCATACTGTCACGGAATTAAGGACCTTATTTCTTTTAAAAGGGATAATAAATAAAAATTACATTAATTGTTGGAAACCAAGTCTAGCTATCACATCACTTTAACTGAACCATGATGGAATGAAATCCATGTAACCCTCTCGGCACTTTTAGTTTTTGAATTATGGACCATTGCCATAATTCAATTATTTGTACAAAATATCATTAATAAATGGAGTATGGTGGTTATGAAGATGGTTAAATAAAGTACATTTAGGGACAAATCAAATTATTTTGGTTCAGGTTGTTAGACCATTAAATAGGTCAGTGGCCTGTGACAATATGTCTTTAACGACACCACATAAGCGCACATTGATACATTAATCATCGGCTATTGGATGTCCATACATTTGATAACTGTGATACATAGTTTCCAGAAGAAACTCACCTCGCTGTTTTTGTTTCTATTAGAAGCAAGGGATCTTTTATAAGCACTTTCCAACAGGCAGGACAACACATATAAGTCTTTGAATACCAGTCGTGGGACAACAAAAAAAACCCAACAAAAAAACCCAAAGACTCTCCTCAACCCCCCCCCCACCCCACCACCCCCCGAAAAAAAAAAAAAAAAAAAAAAAAAAAAATTAAAAAAAAAAAGAGAACAAAAAAGCTAGTTCCACCCGTTGGGTTTAATACTTCGTTCAAACCACTTCGGCATGCCGTTCTACAGACTGCGATAGATAAGATAGATCCCGACCCTATCTCTTATAAAGAAAACTACACGCGCAAAATAATCGTGCGTTACGGCTGTCATCAGATATCGTAAATTGTAACTGAGACGTTTCAATATGTCAGAAGCTGGTGTGGTGTGAGGGTAGGGTGTGGTGGAGGTGGGTGTCGGTTGGTGGGAGTATACGTGGCGGGTGTCGGCACGCGCACCTTTCAGTTCTGCAGTTGGGTATTCGGAGCTGATGGACAGATTTCTATTGTGTCCATTGTGTCTTCCAATTCTGGCAACAGTTCGACAACCTCCTTGCTTATGCCACTACTCCTTATTAAAACGCCGCAAGGGATATTGATATGCAATTATATATAGCCGAGACAGTTCATACCAAGACATTTGATGCAATCGTTAGTGCGAGAGGTCAGGAGGGGACTGTGATATCTGTCAAAGAAGACGGATCCTGTCATCTGTTGCCTCACAGAGCTACGTATTGAACATGGAGACGAAAGGAGAGTTGGTTTTCTTACAGCCACGTCAGCACATTTCCAGTAAGGAAGGAAATGTTTTATTTAACGACGCACTCAACACATTTAATTTACGGTTATATGGCGTCGAACACATGGTTAAGAACCACACAGATAGTGAGGGAGGAAACCCGCTGTCGCCACTTCATATGCTACTCTTTTCGATTAGCAACACGGGATCTTTTATATGCACCATCCCATAGACAGGATAGCACATACCACGACCTTTGATGTACCAGTCGTGGTGTACTGGCTGGAACGAGAAATAGCCCCACTAGCAGGGATCGATCCCAGACTGACCGCGCATCAAGCGAATGTTTTGCCACTGGGCTACCATTTCCAATAACGGCTGTTTTTTTATGATTAACACATGGAGCCCCTGCGCGTGCTGTAACCTTACCGTGGTGCAGGGGTGTAACATTCTCTTTGAGAATGGCCAATACAGCACAAAATTGAAGTTTTTAGTAAAATTCAGTATCCGTAAAATTCTGTGATATTTGTGTTTTTGCACAGTTCTTTACACTGTTTTTGTTTAAGTCTTGAATTTTTATATTGATGTTGATCATCACTTTATTTATTTGCATTACCATAGTTTGACACCCAATAGCCGATGCATTTTTCGTGCTGGGGTGTCGTTAAACATTCATTCATTCATTCATTCATTCAACACATGGAGCCAAATTTACGAAAGCTGTTCATGGGTGTTTAGGGTATATACTACCAAATCAAATACGATAGACGACAATAGTAACATGCGGCTAACACTCAGCGTATCAATCGATATAAATGCCACGGATATAAATACTACCACCCCTCACCCTTAAAGCCAACACATCCAACACACTCACATTTATCACCAATCACAGGAATTTTTTTTGTGTTGCTCACTTGTCTATCAAAAGTAAGGCTCACCTCGAACTTTGACCCAGCCGGAAGTTATTTGGTTTAGTACTACCTCTAAGCATCATACATGAATGTGGTTTGTCACGGGGATCCTATAATACCCGTAACTGAATAAAACACGATTATCCAAATATCTCTCCTAACTGTATATCTATTAGATCCTCTGTATCGGGCAGTTCGATACCCGAGTGGCTCGGCTCTAGGTATATCAGAGATAAGATCTTATATAAGTATTTATATATATAGCACTTTTAGTTCACTAGAAAACACAACAAAACACAATACTCTTTGGAATCTGTATTAATACTATGCTGACACATGTACTGCCGCAGTAGTTAATTAACAACAACAAATAATAACAACCCAGAACTGATCACTTAATTAGTTAATCTCTAGGTGTCTAGTTTACACAACATTCTAATCACTTCGCCGTGATACAACACGCACACGTGTGATAATTGAGAAACGCTTCCAGGGGAACTTAATTAATAAAGGAATTACAACTCTATTCCTACTTGGTTAATTTTTAATTAACCCTTAACTACTCATTCAGTAACCTTGTAATACAGAATTAATACTGGTACCTATCACAATAAAGACAATAACATACAGTTTACCTAGGCCCTCTAGGATGACTGGCTAAGCTTTACCTTACCAAATACTCGTATAAAAATATTAGAACAGTGAAGCCTACAATTTACTTCGTCAGATTACCGGAGACACTGTCTAAAGAATATTGGTATAATACAGTATTAAAATATTTAAAGTCACATCAATCACATCAAGGTTATACAACAGAACAGAAATAAATATATTTACCAAGTCCGGTCTGAACTAATATATTTCGTACAGTTGGACCACGCCCGTTCCCCTGGATACTTCCAATGTTTCTCCCCGATATATCTAAAATCCTATCTATTTTAAAAAAAAACCGAATGTCACCTGGGGGCACATCGCGGTACTCCCCCTATCATGGGATATTTCCACAGCGACCAAGACGACATTTTTCCTTAGATGGTCAGACTAGCTGTCGCCATTCCGTTAGGAATACAAGGTCGTAAAACAGAACTCGCGGAGGTATTACGTAACTACTGGCCACATGGCCTCCACACCTGGTCTGGGTGTGTATTGGGAACAGCTCGACCACCGTCGCGCGGGGGTATTACGTAACCCAGCCGCACACGGCCCTCTAAAACAATTAACATCGCCACAGGCGAAAAGATAAGAGCATGTTCCGTCACATGGTTACACGCGTGCAAGACAAAATCGGGCTTTGTAATTTCAGTCCATGGTTATATTTTATGCTTAGTACAGAGCGAGAGAGATGAAACCCGATGTTGCCACATACATTACACTTCTTTAAAACAGCAAGTAAACTCTTGGCGAGTCGAACCTCCAATCTGAAGATGCTAAATGTTTGATTTCAGATCTCTCTGGCGGACAGAAGTCTGTTAACAATGGCACGGTTAACGGTCAGGTGGTGATGGATCAAGAACCTCTACAGCTGAAGAGAAACATCGGACTCGTCAGTGGGATCGCATACATCGCCGGCATGATTATAGGTAATCACACACACACACACACACACGCACACACTCGCTCGCACGCACGCCAGCCAGACGCGTGTACAAGACAAGTGTGACAAGATAAATTTATAGGGGCTCGTGTCATTTTAGCCACGAAAATATATTGAAAAATGTATTCAAACCACGAGATTCCTCTGCACACGCGGCTGCACACATGCACACACATACACACATAGACACACTCACAAACACGGACGGACACACACACACACACATACACAGACACACGAACACATTCATACACACACACAGACACACACCACACACACACAGACACGCACACACATACACACACGGATAACAAGTATATATTTTTCAAAGCATGTTGGCCATCTTGAAATCCAAAATGACCATGTTAAACCTGAATTTAAATCCAGAGTACATTAAATTTACTCGTAATTTTTCTGATTATTTGACCCTTGGAAGGAGGTGGGCAAGGCTAAGTCCTCATACACGTGTTGACCTTTTTCTTTCTTAACGAAGCAAAGAGTTCCTCTCTAGTTCAATGACTACTACATGACTGGCACCATCCACCCCCCATACGGTAAGACCAATAGCGTCTGCTGAAATTTTTGTTCTTTTCTGAATCTATGCTGTTTTATTTTTAGCCGTAATATATTGGCTAGAAAATATCTCATCTTTATAAAAATGGGTTCCTGGTACAGGTATGTTTTATAAATATCCAGATAGTCATCTAACCCTATCTTATCCTAACAAATAAACATGGTATTGTATAGAGGACATTCGAGCTAGATCTTCAGATAACGTACATTACATGTCATTCCCCTCCCCCAACCCGGTCAATGTTTGCATTATATCATATTATGCACTTTATTCTGTGGCTGTCTATTACTTGGGGGCGGGAGGTAGTCCAGTGGTAACGCGTTCGTTCGATGCATGGTCGGTCTGAGATCGATCCCCGTCGGTGGGCCCATTGGGCTATTTATCGCTCCAGCCAGTGCACCACGACTGTTATATCAAAGGCCGTGGTATGTGTTATCCTATCTGTGGGATGGTGCCAGCAGCGGGCGCCTGCAACTAGGCATATACGAAATCACTTCCTGCTAATCGAACAGAGTAGCCCATGAAGTGGCGACAGCGGGTTTCCTCTCTCAATATCTGTGTGGTCTGACGCCATATTACCGTAAATAAAATGTGTTGAGTGCGTCGTTAAATAAAAAATAAAAAAATCTTTTTCTGTATGGTCCTTAACCATATGTCCGACGTCATATAACCGTAAATAAAATGTGTTGAGTGCGTCGTTAAATAAAAAAACCCATTCTTTTTCTGTGTGGTCCTTAACCATATGTCCGACGTCATATAACCGTACAAACAATGTGTTGAGTGTGTCGTTAAATAAAAAAACCCATTCTTTTTCTGTGTGGTCCTTAAACATATGTCCGACGTCATATAACCGTACAAACAATGTGTTGAGTTTGTCGTTAAATAAAACAGTTCCTTCCTTCCTTGCCTATTACTTAATTCTGATTTAGTGCATGTTAAAATAAAATGTGGCAATTTCTAGAATTGAAATATTTTTGTTCAGGATCAGGGATCTGGATAACTCCACAAGGCGTTCTGCAAAACACTGGCTCGGTGGGACTCAGTCTGATACTGTGGTGTGTTGGCGGAGTGATTGCCATGTTCGGTAAGGGGTTAAGTCTCTGCCATGTTTACGACTGAACATACAACAGTGACCTTTTGACCCCAAGCACTGACACCTACCTGTTTGACACACTTGTCATTTGTTGACCAAAACCACGAATAAACGTCTAAATCGTTCGTTCATTTTGTGTGTGTATTTGTGTGTATGTGTGTATGTGTGTGTGTGTGTGTGTGTGAGAGAGAGAGAGAGAGAGAGAGAGAGAGAGAGAGAGAGAGAGAGAGAGAGAGAGAGAGAGAGAGAGAGAGAGAGAGAGAGAGAGAGAGATCATGGTGTCTCATAAGTTCCATGTATCACCCCTCACTTATTGTCTTGCACGTAAATTAATTAAATGTATGAATGTAATTGTTGTACTCCCCCGTGTGTTGATACACTATTTATTTCAGTTTTATTAGATAATATTATCATCACCTGCAACCAATTTAGTTCAACATACTATACAAAAGTGTATTTATGTATTGCCTATGGATAATAGCATTTGCACTGTTAATAATTATTAATGTTACATACTGCTACCAGTCAAAACCACAGTTGCTTTTTCTCCGTAAATATTTGATGGTGCACCTCGAACTATGACACGATACTCTTTTCTTTGGTACAGTGCAATCTGAAGGCAAATGATTAACAGGCCTGCTTTTATGTATCAAAGCAGTTCTTATTTATTTATTTGTTCATTGATTAATTGATTAATTGATGCATTCATTCATCCATCCATCCATGTATTTATTTATTACAATATTTACACAATAACTGTTGTTATATTTGAGTCTTTGTGAAATTCTAAGGTGGGGACATAGCCCAGTGGTACAGCGTTCGCTCTATGCGCGGTCGGTGTGGGATCGATCCACGTCGGTGGGCCCATCGTTTTAGCCAGTGCACCACGACTGGTATATCAAAGGCCGTGGTATGTACTACCCTGTCTGTGGGATGGTGCATATAAAAGATCCCTTGCTGCTAATCGGAAAGAATAGCCCATGAAGTGGCGACAGCAGGTTTCCTCTCTCAATATCTGTGTGGTCCATAACCATATGTTTGACGCCATATAACCGTAAATAAAATGTGTTAAGTGCGTCGTTAAATAGAACATGTCTTTTTTTTTTTTCTTCTTTTTTTTGTGAAATTCTAGGAATGCTGACCTATTGCGAACTCATTTCGGTTATACGGAAGGCCGGTGGCGACTACGCGATATTCTTCAAGACTCTAGGACGGGTTCCAGGTTTTCTCTTTATATGGACCGCCGAGATCGCCAGGAACCCCTCGACCAGGGCGGTCCAGACCATAACATTCGCCACGTATTTGTCGGATTTCCTTGACGTCTGCGGGTCTCCGATCGTCATCAAGAAACTTATCGGCGCTTCCGCTCTGAGTAGGTAAATTGTATTGAAATTTACAGAGTGCTGACAGCCACAGGGCTCATGCTTATAAACTGTTTTATAGAGTCCAGATGCATACAATGTGTATGTGCACCTCGGTGGCGCAGTGGTTAAGCCATCGGACTACAGGCTGGTAGGTACAGGGTTCGCAGCCCGATACCGGCTCCAACCCAGAGCGAGTTCTTAAGGGCTCAATGGGTAGGTGTAAGGCCACTACTCCCTCTTCTCTCTCACTAACGACTAACCAACTAACAACTAACCCACTGTCCTGGACAGACAGCCCAGATAGCTGAGGTGTGTGCCCAGGACAGCGTGCTTGAACCTTAATTGGATATAAGCACGAAAATAAGTTCA
This sequence comes from Gigantopelta aegis, assembly GCF_016097555.1. Lineage (NCBI taxonomy): Eukaryota > Metazoa > Mollusca > Gastropoda > Neomphalida > Peltospiridae > Gigantopelta > Gigantopelta aegis. Next base: position 37,394,405 of record NC_054712.1, on the reverse strand, counting down.
AAATCAAATCAATGTGTATGGCGTTGTCATGACGTTAAAGTTTCAGACTTTAATATTATTAGAGTCTTGAAGTCTAGACTCTAAAAGGTTTATAAGCACCAGACCAGGGCTCGCGGCTATAAAACGTTTAGAGTCTAGACTCATATTGTTGACGTCACACGGATGCAGTTTGTATGGAGTTGCTACATCGTTAAATTGTTAGACCATTAAAGTCTTGAGTCTAGATTATAAACGTGCTATAAACACTGTGCCTGAACAGATTGTGTCCACTCTTTACAAAATCGAGAATATTCCGCTATTATGCATCTCAGCCCCTCCGTCTCTATCTGCCTCTCTGTTTTCACGTGTTTGTGTCTCTCTCTCTCTCTCTCTCTCTCTCTCTCTCTCTCTCTCTCTCTCTCTCTCTCTCTCTCTCTCTCTCTCTCTCTCTCTCTCTCTCTCTCTCTCTGTGTGTGTGTGTGTGTGTGTGTGAACGTTTAACACCAAATAGCCGTGGTGTTTAAAACATGACCAGGTGTCGTTAAATAAAATATTACTTTGTTCTATTAAATACAAAGCGATCTTAGCGCTAAGATCAATTTAAGTACAGAATGTATCAATGCACTTAAGGTGATCTTAGCACTAAGATCGCTTCGTAAAACGGGGCCTGGTGTGTATCGTTCTCTTCCCCTCTCTCTCTCCCTCTTTTTCCCTTCCTTCCTCTCTCTCTCTTCCCCACCTTTCCGTCTCTCCGTATTCGCCAAATGTCGATGCACGTCCTTTAAAATGTGACGAGGTGTCGTTAAATGAAATATTACTCTTCTATTATGACAGTACTGGTGTGTATCGTCAACTGCTACAGCACGTTGCTGGGTGCCCGGGTACAGGTCATCTTCACGACTATCAAGGTGGCGGCTCTCTTCATGATCATTATCGGTGGGCTGGTCGCCATAGCACAAGGTGAGAAGTCGCTGATTTTCTTTCTCTTTTTCTCATTATTTCTTATTTCTGGAATCATTGGCCTAGCCAGCATTTTTATAATGGGGACGTCCACATTGGGTGGGGGAAGAGGGTCAACTACATCGTCTATGACTCGTGCTATGGAGCGACAGGCATTAAATAGAATACTTAAAGGGACATACCCTAGTTGTTAAACACTAAGGCATATTTTTCACATAGACCCTAATTTTAACCCGTAAAAATGGACACTAAGTTTGGTAAATTTACAAACCTGTAACAAATTTGGATATAACAGAGTGAAACAAGAGTCTTTGAAGTTGAAATACCCTTGAAAATATACTAAAAGACGACTCAATAACCGTTACTTCTCAGACGCTCGTGCGTTTTAAAAATATATGAAAAATGCATTTTGTGGTATTAGAAACACCAGGATGACCAGAAACACTTCGGTTGTACGGAAATGGATAATCTAAACAATAAAATATAAGTAATGTTTGATTTCGGCTCTAATAATGAAAAATATGCCTTAGTGTTTAAAAACTAGGGTATGTCCCTATAATTTATTCTAGCAGTTTGTGTGTGTAATGTTTACCGGCGGAACACAAAATAATCACTTGTCGTCAGTGGTTCAATTATGAGATGGTTTTAGACCTAACAAACTAGGTTTCTATGCAAAGAACCGTCGATGATATCAGAAACAAACTGTGGTACTTCAAAATTCAAGGGGTCTGCGCATTGAAGCACAACTTTGGATCCGCACCTGCTTTCTAATAGAGATTGTTTTGTTTAGCGACACCACTAGAGCACACTGATTTATTAATCATCGGCTATTGGATGTCAAACATATGGTCATTTTGACACAGTCAGAGAGGAAACCCGCTACATTTGTTTTCATTAGTAGCAAAGGATCGTTTATATGCACCATACCACAGACAGTATAGCACATACCACGGCCTTTGATACACCAGTCGTGGACTTTCTAATAGTTACAACTGCTGTTTTAGACAACATATCAGGATAAATAAATGGACGTTTGACGTTTATAAACCAAGCTTTTGTTATTAAGCATAATAGAAATTATGCTTGGCATTTCTTTGCCATGAACCTAACTAACCTGAAATAACTTGGAATGCAAACAAAGGCATTTTTAAACAGCCACGCCACAACTGGTATATCAAAGGCCGTGGTATGTGCTACCCTGTCTGTGGGATGGTGCATGTAAAAGATCCCTTGCTGCTAATCGAAAAGAGTAGCCCATGAAGTGGCGACAGCGGGTTTCCTTCCTCAATATCTGTGTGGTCCTTAACCATATGTCCGATGCCATATAACCGTAAATAAAATGTGTTGAGTGCGTCGTTAAATAAAACATTTCCTTTCCTTTCCTTTTAAACAGTCAAAAAAAGTAATTTTGGGGGAATTTCCGGTTGGGAGCTGCAACTGCTCTTTTGCTGTTCTACTAGTTAAGATCGTATTAGCATTTTCAGTTTGTTTTTCTTTCACTATCTAGTATACGTATTGCATATGACATGAACGTTCTACATTTAAAATATTTCCAGGTCAAGTTGCCGACCTACCTACAGGTTTCCAGGGATCGATAACCGCCCCGTCTAACATAGCCCGTGCTCTACTGTCTGTTGGCTTCTCTTACGGCGGATGGTATGTTGCAGCCTCTATTGTAATTCCAAGCCCTGTTAGGATCCACTTTATTATTTCAGTTTTTTTTCTTTTCTTTTTTTTCTTCTTTTTTAAAAACTGAATTTAATCACCAGAAATGTATACATTTTCCCAGTGACTAATCTAGATGAGTCAACCGACACCAATCTGAATTTTTTTTCCTGTAACCACCGTTTCTATTGACAGAATATGTTGACGGGTAAATAAAGAATAATACATGAGTTTCCGTTTGATACTATTTATCTTACAACGAGTTGT
>NC_054712.1:37314034-37389034 GCF_016097555.1 Gigantopelta aegis | reverse complement strand
TCTCTCTCTCTCTCTCTGTCCTCTCTCTCTCTCTCTCTGTCTCTCTCTCTGTCTGTGTCTCTCTCTCTGTGTGTGTGTCCTCTCTCTCTCTCTCTCTGTGTGTCTCTCTGTCTCGCCTCCCTCTCTCTCTCGTGTCTCTCTCTGTTGTGTGTCTCTCTCTGTCTCTGTCTCTTTCTCTCTCTCTCCTGTCTCTCGCTCTCTCTCGATCTCTCTCTCTCCTCCTTGTGTCTGTGTGCTGTCTCTCTCTCTCTCAGCCTCTCTCTCTCCTCGTCTCCTCTCTCTCATCCTCGTCTCTCCTCTCGCTCTCTCTCTCTCTCTCTCTCCTCTCTCTGGTTTTTTTCAGGTTTTTTCAGGATAATAAATTCGATAAACAGTCAAAATGAACCCGAAATTTTCACAAAATATTGATAACTTTTATAGATACAAAATCTAATAGGAATCAAGCTGAATAATTTAAAATGAAAAAAAACCAAAACGAAATTAACAGTCGCGATTGTCTTGTTGTTTAGTATACAATTGTTTAAGTTCTGTGACTTGTAGACATGGGGCCAGAAGATGCTGGGACCGGCAGCGTTCATATTACCTCTGGCTGTGATGATCTCCACGCTTGGTTCCATGAACGGATCATTGGGCACCCTCACCAGGTATTGTCATTGCATTTAACTGCTCCCCTCACCCTAAAAAAGCCAACAACAACAACAACAACAAAAAACCCAAAAAGGAAGAAAAAGAAAGAACATAAAATTAAAAAACCCAAACAAAACCCCCAATTTTTTTTATGACATCACGTATTGTTTTAATTAGCTACAAGGGCAGGACAGCACATTCCACGATCTTTATTTTAAAGATTCACGTCATCAAGTCGATATACGTTCACTTTTAAACTTTACGTGATAATGTTTCGGCTGGAAATTCAGCGCATACGAGCACTGTTACCTGCTACAGACTACATAGACCACTAAAACATGCATTTGCCAACAAGCAAACATGGATTTTAATTCTTATAAACCACGATCGGAATCGATTCATGTGGAATGAAACAAATGTTGATGGTCGGTCATCTTACCGGAATAACACGCTTGTTGTTATTAATAGTCATGATACTAGCGACTGTGACTGTAACGAATTATTAGATTAATTTTTTTTTTTATTGTGCTTTATAGGGAATTATTTGGCTGAGGTGAAAAGGTTAAGTCCAAAATTAGGGGAAACGGACACAACTCATCAGTTGCTTGTTTGGTATGTTGTGGAAGGTTATATGCACACTTGAATGAATTGCATCCCTATATATGTTTGATATAAACCAGTAGTGTACACACGCGCGCGCGCACACACACACACACACACAGATACATACATACTTATATATATATATATATATATATATATATATATATATATACACACATACATATATATAGTTATAATTGCTTGAAAAATAACATATCGTTTTTTTTTTAATATTGATACCGAGTGGGATTAAGTTTTGTGAAAACTTTAATTTTCCTTTCTTCAGAACAACGAAAAACGTAGTGGGACATACAAAGTATGCACCATGATACTGACCTTTCACCTTGAGTTTGATACTGGTTGAAGATAATTTCATTATCTTACTATAAATGCATATTTACATGTAAAGTTATAAAGGCTTGCAAAAACAAAAACCCCACAAAACCCCCAAATAAACCCAAAAAGTAAAAAAACCTAAAAAAACAAAAAACCCACCACAACAAACAAAAGAAAAAACAAACAAACACCCCCAAAAACATCAACATCAACAACAATAACAGTCCAACAAAAAAGATACAACAAGTTCTCCAACAACAACATAATTACAACACCCCCCCACCCCAAAAAAAAGCAAAGACCCCCCCCCCAAAAAAAAAAAAACCCCACTCCCCAACAACAAACAAACAGACATACAAAAACACAAAAAAAAACCAACAGATAAAACCAACAAACAATCCACTCTCTCCCTCCAAAAAACCCATCCAACACAACAACAAAACAACACCAACCCCCCCCCCCCCCCCCCCAGCAAATCAAATAAAACAACAACAAAACATATGGTTGGTCCTACAAGGTATGGACATTGTTTAATGTTTAGTTGGATTTTAATACAGGTATATGATTCTAATTTCAGAGGACCATTTGCAGCAGCGAGAGATGGGAACTGGTTCGATGTTCTGTGTTTCATCAGTGTCAAGCGCTACACACCCATGCCTTCAATAGTGATGCACGTATGGGCGACTTTACATACTTTATCCACTGCGTATACGTCCGAAGTTGTGTCAGACAATTCATTTTGCCTTTGTTTTGGGTGGGGAGTCTCGCCTTTCAACTGGACCAAACTTCATTACGTTAACTTCAGCCCTCCGCGGTAAAAATGCTAGACCTGCGTCTGATTTAATACTAATTGATTACTGTATTTACTAAAACTAATGCATGAAATATATATAGAAAATAAATCCAAGCGATTTGAAGTGTAAGAGATGGGTTTAAATTATTAGTATACAGTAATCAATAATTAATTAAGAAAAGTGAATTATATAACGGTTTAAATCTATACTTTAATTAATGTTTAATGTTAACAGAAAAAATACCGTGAATGTATATATTATACCCATTATATATATATATATATATATATATATATATATATATATATATATATATATATATATATACCCATTACGATATAAACTAATCCACACTTACCATGATCAGTGAAAAACAGGTTACAGTGATCACTGGGCCTGGAACGGGGAAAATGTTTCCATAAATTAGAAATTCCGAGACTTACAGTAACGTCTTTCATTGCAGGTAACAATAGCTCTGATTTTCCTCATACAAGGCACAGTGACGTCTCTGATTGGCTTTCTCAGTTTCTTCACCTGGGTGTTCTCAGGACTGGCAAGCATCTGTTTAATCATACTGCGTTTCAAAGAGAAGGACTGCCCTGAACGATTTAAGGTGCGTAACCTTGTTATTTCACCAGATTTAGTTTCCTGTGTGAACCAAAAACAAAAATAAAACAAAAACATAAAATACAAGAAATCCTCTACAAACCCCCCCCCCCCCAACCCTCCAAAACAACAACAAAAAAACAAGACCCCCTCCAACCCCCAAAAAACAACAACAACAACAACAACAAAAGAAAAACAAAATACAAAACAAATCAACACAAAAACATAACACAACAGAACAAAACCAGAAATCAAAACAAGAGAACAACAATCAGCAAAAAACTCTCTCAACGTTTCGCCTGCACAATACTAACTTCTTCAAAGAAATAAATGATTAAATAAACAAACAAAGAAACAACAAAAACAAAACCCCAACAAACAAACAAAACAAAAATATGAGACGTAAATGTGTTTTAATGTAGACGTGAAAATAAAACAGTATGTAAAATATCGTGATTAGTGCCAACGAGAACAAATTGTTCTAACAATCCGCATTTGAAAGCCCCACAAAAGCCCAGAAAAGCAAACCAAACACAAAAAATCCTAAAGAAAACAACAAAACGCAACGCAGAACACAAAACAACGCAGGCACAAAACAACTCTTAGCAAAACACATAACACAACAATAAAACAAAACAAAACAACACAACACAACACAACAAAAACCAACAAAACATTATCTACCTTCTTCATAAGAAATAAGAAAAACAACAAGAAACCTCAGATGTACATGTTTGTTATGAAAAATATCTTGAAAATGATATATGGTATTAGTCGTTAGTTTAGTCGTTATTTTGTAGTAGTAATCCTGATTTGAAGTGGGATTGTTTAACATGGATTTTATATGGGCAATAAGAACTTAACAGTTAAGCAGTATATAAAGAAACCAGGTAAATACAGCATATACATTTAAATCCAAGATTTGGTTCCAGGTTTTGAGGATGCTAAATGTCAAAGATGCTTTTCTTGAAAATGGACTAATTCTTCTATAGAAACCAAGGTGGCTGCTTTAGCCACAATGATAATATAGCAGACATGTTTACGTGTAATAATTTAATGGTTTTATGGAATGCTGAATTCAAAAATATTGTTTGTCACGTGTCTATGTGTTACACATTGATGTAGGGGCCTATTTATGGTAGCAGCTGAAAGGTCGATCACCATCACCATCATCATCATCATTATCATCATCACCATCATCATCACTTTCATCATCATCATCATAATCATCATCGTAATCATCATTATCATCATCATCATCATCATAATCATCATAATAATCATCATTATCACCATCATCATCATCATCATAATAATCATTATCATCATCATCATAATCATCATCATCATCATAATCATCATAATAATCATTATCACCATCATCATAATCGTCATCATCACCATCATCATCATAATCATCATCATCACCATCATCATCATAATCATTATGATCACCATCATCATCATCATCATAATTATCATCATCATCATCACCATCATCATCACCGTCATCTTCATCGTAATACTACTACTACTAATAATGTGATGTTTTTATTGTTTCTATTATTATTATTGATCATTGCACATGTATTTGTATCAATCCATATTAGTAATGACCTTTGTTCTTGCAGGTTCCCATACTGATTCCCATTGTGTTTTTTCTGATGTGTGTGTTTCTAATAGTGGCCCCGATTGTCCAGAATCCACGGATTGAGACCCTTTACGCGGCGCTGTTTGTAGTCAGTGGAGTCGTGGTGTATATTCCGGCCTTTCATTTCAAGCTGAAGCCAAAGTTTCTTAGTAAGTCTTTATGATTTAAAACCTAACTTCTGTGTTTATCTGATACCAAAGTTTATTAGTAAATCTTTATTACTAAAAATCTATCTTCTTGATACCAATATCTGTCTTTTTTAATACCAATATTTCTTAGTCCTTATGATTTAAAACCTAACTTCTGTGTCTATCTGATACTAAAGTTTCTTAGTAAATCTTTATGGTGTAGAACCTGAATTTTGTGTCTTTCTGAAACTAAAGTTTAATTAGTAAGTTTTTATGATTTAAAGCCAACCTTCTGTGTCTTATCTCATGCCAACGTTTCTGAGAAAGTGTTTATGGTTTAAAACCTAACTTCTGTATCTATCTGATACCAACATTTCTTAGTAAGTCTTTATGGATTAAAACCTAAATTCTGCGTCTTCATGATTACAAAGTTTCTAATTATGTCTTTATAATTTACAAATCTAATTTCTGTGTCTATCTGATTAAATCGGATTGTCCGATGTGCGATCAATCGTTACCAACGTATAAACCTGGTGTTGTATTTTCTGTTATCCTTGTAACTTTTATGATTTTATATTCTTTGTGTTATTTTATTTTCAGATAAAATCGAGATGTACATCCAAATGATTTTCGAACTCGCACCATCATCCTATGTGGAACAATGATAACCCGATACCACCAGTATTCCAATAAACAGTGAAAATAATATCTTATGTGAACATTCACCATAGCTTTCGTCTACAGTGACACAAGCACACACAGCGATGGACATCCATGACCAAACACACGCTCCATGTAGGCTATATGCAGTATAGCAATTAACATGTTTTATAGCTGAGCTTGGGGTTGAGATTATGCCGTACTAGCACATCACCCCTTAGGTCTAGTTGTAAAGTAAATAACCAGAGTATTGCTAAATATTATACTGCACGTGTATATCCAAGTAATCAATGTACATGTATATTCAAGTAATCAATGTATGTTTATATTCACTAGGATACTGTAACGAGTGTATATGTTTTGTATGTTGTGAAATAAAAGTCAAACACATAGAGTGATTCCACATACATGTACGTCCTATACCGGCAATCCACATATATGTACACAATAGTTAAAAAGTTAAAGTTTGTTTTGTTTAACGACACAACCAGAACACATTGATTTATTAATCATCGGTTATTGGATGTCAAACATATGGTCATTTAACACAGTCATGGAGAGGAAACCCGCTACATTTTTCCATGGGATAATTTATATGCACCATTCCACAGACAGGATAGCACATGCCACGATCTTTGATATACCAGTTGTGGTGCACTGGCTGTGACGAGAAATAGCCCAATGGTCCTCACCGACAGAGATCGGTCCCAGACCGACCGCGCATCAAGGGAGCGCTTTATCACTGGGATACGTGCCGCCCCAAAATAGTTAAAGTACTGTTATTCAATAGTATAAAATGTATACTACATAATGATGTTCTAGTGTTGTTTTTATTTTATAGGACTATTTTATTAATATTATGATAACCGATATGAGTAAATAATGGTTAATATACAGCTGAGTTGTGTTATTTATTGTTGAGACCAAAAGTTAAGCAACACCTAGTGAAGTATGATGATGATCATAGAGCTTGGTGCATGTACAGACATTTCCTTTCGGTTTCCACGCTAATGCTGATGCATAGGTTCTGTACTCAGCTTCAGTGGACTTGGTTTGAGTTTGGAGTTTTCCTTCCCCTAGGAGAGTTTCCTTACTAGGATTCTGAGCCTCTCCAGCCCAGTTTTGATTTTGGAGTTTGCTTCTCCTAGACCGTTGTCTTTCTTGACTCACGTCCTCTGTCTGTCCGGTCCATATTAGTCTAGTCTCTACCCTTTGACCAGTCCAGCTTGGGTGACCCTGCCAGGAGCTGATGCTTCAGCTGGCATAGCTCTCCGAGTCATTGAGACATGCAAGCTACCTCACCACGTCAAGGAATGGACCATGAGATAGAGTGAAGTATGAAAATGGACAATATGGATAATTGACAATGTTCTTAAAATTATTTTATTTGGTATTTAAAAACATCAGATCATGACATTTGCCGTGCTACAACTTGTGTTAGAGATATCTACTCTTTACTATAACACCCATACAAATGCATGTGCAATTTCTTACTGCCTTCGAATACATTGTTGCTGTGTTGTCCTTAACCATGATATGTCCAGCGCCATATATCCGTAATTAAAATGTGTTGTGTGCATTGTTAATTAAAACATTCCTTCCTTCATTGTTGCTTAACTTTTTGTGAGGAGTGTATATTAACATAGCCGTAAACTATCAAATATTCTACTGTTGTGTTGTTAATAGTTATTAAGCTTTAATAAACAAGGCTCCTGTCTCCTGGCATTGACATACGTATATATTTACATATGTATATATAGTTGATATGTGTCTATAAATATCAAATATCAGTATATACTGTTACTGCATTGTGATAACTGAATTCTTGTCACGCTGTATGCTTAACCAAATAAACTTATGAAATGGAGACGAAAATCAAAGATTAGCTTTGTATATGTGGTATCAAGTTTACGAAATGTGAACTCGCACCTTGTTTAACGTGGTACTCAAATCTTGGAACCAGACACAACATATCTGCCGGCAGTTCAGGGCAGTTCCGATAATTAGACTTGAGGTACCCCCGCACCCCCTCTCTCCGTGTATCTCTTTCTCGGTCTGCTCTCTCTGTCTGTCTGTCTCTCTTTCTCTGCCCCCCCCCCCCTTTCTCTCTCTCTCACTCTCTGTATATATATATATATATATATATATATATATATATATATATATATATATATATATATATATATATATATAATATATCTTTTAAAAAAAGTAGGGCAATCTGAAATAATGTTAATATCAACTATTGGACCGAACATACCTTTTGACCACTGACATCCTAGTAAAGAACATTCAGGTCTGTTTATCAACACACCGAAACATATTCCATAGTTTGCACATGCATCACGCAGTTGCCCCATACACGTGCGTGTGGTGTCATTCTCGATTTTGACCATTTCCAGGAAGGTCCATTAATCACTGTGGAACATTATTTCTGTCAATCCTTTTCATTCTGTTGATCATACAGTTGTTATTGTTTCTTTTTAGTCATTTTAATTGTTTGAATTTGCGATTTACTGATAAAAACTTTCAAATTTCACTTCTGACCCCAATCATCCTTCATGATCTTTGGTGGTCATACAACCTACTGTAATACTGAATTACCGGTTGTAATGTTTGCACAATTAATTCACTATTATCATATAACCATTCCCCACAGCTAATATAACTTACAATTTTGGCAATTGTAAATTCTTATTAGAGTTCTCCTACTTTTTTTAAGAGTATATCTATCTATCCATCTATCTATCTTTCTCTGTCTCTCTCTGTCTCTCTCCATCTCTCTGTCTTAACGTCTCTCTCTCTCTCTGTCTGTGTATGTGCACTAATTTAGCTTGTATGCACACTTTCCCATATAAACAGGATGGTCTGTCGTGGAGATCTGGGAGGAATGGGAAAAACACTCACAGAACTCATCACACATCAGCCATTAAAACTAAAATAAATGTTACAACACGCCCCACCCCCTCCCCAACGTCGCCCCTGACTGATTATTTCATGTAATGGATAGAGCATAATCTTGCATCACATTTCAGATCAATGATATTCGAAATGTCAACAACATGTACATTACCTGAAGTGCTCAGAAGATGCATTTTAATAAGACAGGTAAACGAATAGGTCGTGGAGTTAATCTCTCTTTATTCAGTGCTAGAGAGAGAAAGAGAGAGAGAGAGAGAGAGAGAGAGAGAGAGAGAGAGAGAGAGAGAGAGAGAGAGAGAGAGAGAGAGAGAGAGAGAGAGAGAGAGACAGAGAGAGAGAGAGAGAGAGAGAGAGAGAGAGAGAGAGAGAGAGAGAGAGAGAGAGAGAGAGAGAGAGAGAGAGAGGAGAGAGAGAGAGGGAGAGGGGAGAGAGAGAGGAGAGAGAGAGGAGAGGAGAGAGAGAGGAGAGAGAGAGAGGAGAGAGGGAGAGAGAGAGAGAGGAGAGGAGAGAGAGAGAGAGAGGAGAGGAGAGAGAGAGAGAGAGAGAGAGATGGGAGGCGGAGAGAGAGACAGAGAGAGAGAGACTCGGAGAGAGAGAGAGAGAGAGAGAGAGAGAGAGAGAGAGAGAGAGAGAGAGAGAGAGAGAGAGAGAGAGAGAGAGAGAGTGTGTGTTTGGGAGGTCTTATTAAAAAAAATAACAAAGGTAAACAATCCAAAAAAAAGGAATGAAAGAAAACAGACATCTTTTTTTGTAACACGTTTAACGCAATACGTACACACAAAAACACGCACGCGCACACATACATACGCACACGAGCGCGGACGTACACATACAAACAGACACGCATGCATACATTCACATGCATAGATACACACGTAAACACAATTACATACATACATACATACATCAATACATACATACATACACACACACATACATACACACACACACACATACACACACAATTGCATACACATATACACACATACATACATACATACATACATACATACATACATGTTTGTTCATACTTTGAACTAACATGTAAACCTTTCAGCGGAGAGTGACATATAGCTCGGAGGTAGATAGCTCGCCTCGCGTGCGTGGGTGGAGAGTGATGTAGCTCAGTGGTAGATCGCTCGCCTGGTGTGCCTGGGTGGATAGTGACATATAGCTCAGTGGTAGATCGCTCGTCTGGTGTGTGTGGGTGGATAGTGACATATAGCTCAGTGATAGATCGCTCGCCTGGTGTCCGTGGTTGGGGAATGACATATAGCTCAGTGTTTGATCGCTCGCCCGGTGTTCGTTGATGTAGTGTGACATATAGCTCAGTGTTTGATCGCTCGCCTGATGTGCGTTGATGGAGAGTGACATATAGCTCAGTGATAGGTCGCTCGCCTAGTGTGTGTGAATGGAAAGTGACATATAGTGCAATGATAGATCGCTCGCCTAGTGTGCGTGAATGGAGAGTGACATATAGTTCAGTGTTAGATTGCTCGCCTGATGTGCGTGGGTGGGGAGTGAAATATAGCTCAGTGATAGATTGCTCGCCTGGTGTGCGTGGGTGGTGAGTGACATATAGTTCAGTGATAGATCGCTCGCCTAGTGTGTGTGAATGGAGAGTGACATATAGTTCAGTGTTAGATTGCTCGCCTGGTGTGCGTGGGTGGGGAGTGAAATATAGCTCAGTGATAGATTGCTCGCCTGGTGTGCGTGGGTGGTGAGTGACATATAGTTCAGTGATAGATCGCTCGCCTGGTGTGCGTGGATGGGGCGATAGTCGCAGGGTCGATTGCACTCATTGGACTGGTAAAACAAAGGCCGAGGTAAGTACTGTCCTGGCCATGGGACAGTGTTGATATAGAGGTTATTCAATGAGTGCAAGGATCGTACAAGAATTATGAAACTGGTTTGTTTTGAGAGAAACACATACAATTAAAACTTAAACTTGTAATTCCTTTCTTTCCTTTCTTATATCCGTTCATGGGCAAACAACCGCACTCGGTGGCGTCGTGGTTAGGCCGTCGGTCTACAGGCTGGTAGGTACTGGGTTCGGATCCCAGTCGAGGTATGGGATTTTTAATCCAGTATATACCGACTCCAAACCCTGAGTGAGTGCTCCGCAGGGCTCAATGGGTAGGTGTAAACCACTTGCACCGACCAGTGATCCATAACTGGTTCAACAAAAGCCATGGTTTGTGCTATCCTGTCTGTGGGAAGCGCAAATAAAAGATCCCTTGCTGCTAATCGGAAAGAGTAGCCCATGTAGTGGCGACATCGGGTTTCCTCTCAAAATCTGTGTGGACCTTAGCCATATAACCGTAAATAAAATGTGCTGAGTGCTTCGTTAAATAAAACATTTCTTTCTTTCTTTTACAGAAACGATTCCTTTCTTATATCTGTTCATGGGCAAACACTCAGCTGTTTACATACATATCCGCTTCAAGACTGTGGCACTAGGTTGCACTAAACCAATTAATGTCTGGTTGGGTCGAAGTTCGAGGTGCACGGAACTTTTGATAGAGAAGTTAACACCACAAGTCCTGTGATTGGTTATAAATGTGAGTGTGTTGATTGTAAAAAAAAAATTAGTTTCATCTGGGCTAAAAATGTATGCAATTTTATTTGATGTAGTACCACCGTGTCAAGTAGCCTTGTGCTTGGAACATGTATGGGGTACCTGTAAAAAAAAGTAGTCAAATTTTGTGTGAAACTAGGGGTGTTGTAGAAACATCTGGTTATACCGAAAATGAGCCATGAAAGGTACCATTTTCTGCAGTTAATACTTTGAGGTAGGGGTTGTAGTACTGATACTTATGGGTCATAGTTTGGTTGATATATTGCATACAGTGTTTTTAAACACAAACGTTAACATGGTCGCCTATGGGATTTTAATTGGTATAGTCCAACCACTACGGACATCAACGCGATGTTATCTCTCCAAGTGTATCTAGAAACCGAGGCACGTATCACGTGTCAGAAATTAAATACTCTTCACACTACAGGTTCCATTAGACCAAATCAATTCCTATTGCCGATAATGTTAACGTTTACTAATAAAACTGATATAAGCAGCGTTTCAACACGCCCAGGAAGTACAGCAATAGAAAGTGTGGCACCTCACATCTAATCTAGCTGCAAGAAAATGGGGGGTCACGTATCATTTAAGAGATTTAATTTATGTTTTTAATAGAAACCGTCATTTTTGCTGAAAATTGCAGTTCCCTTTTTGGGGGTACCCCGCATTAGTTTCAACCTCTGGTATATACTGCATAACAACTGTATAACAAATAAAAGTGTATTTATTTATTGTCAATGGATAGTAGTATTTGCACAAATAATCAATGTCACATATTACTACCAATCACACCCACAGCTGCTTTTACTCCGTAAATATTTGACGGTGCACGTCGAACTTTGACACGGTACTCTCTTCTTTGGTACTATGCAACCTACAACGCAAACACAATACGTGAATATGCAGGGCTACAGGCAAACCATTGTTGACCCTGCTGTACCGTACATGTAAACCCATCGAGACTACCAATAGTTGTGTGTATGTATACAGCTAGTATCTATCTTGAAGAGGACACAAGGACTAGTTATCTCATTAAGATAGCTTCCTGGGTCACCTTTGACCATGACCCAGACTCCGGGTCTAGAGCACTGGGGTGACATCACGATTGTTGTTGTTTACTTTGTGGCAGTGCTGGGCGTTGGACTGTGGGTATGTATATATTAGTTTTTGTTTTACATGTTGGTCGATGTAAGTTCAAAAGACACTGTAAGGATTATAGTCTATTATACTGTTTACCGTCATAAGACGAAACGCAATATGGGACAATTGCAGTAACCCAAAGAGTTAAGGTTTAATGCTTGTTTCTGTTTAACGACACCACTACAGCGCATTGATTTATTAATCATCGGCTACTGCATGCCAAACATTTGGTAATTCCGACATATAGTCTTAGAAAGGAAACCCGATAAAAACAAAATTCCATTAGTAGCAAGGGATATTTTATATGCACCATCCCACAGACAGAATAGCACATACTACGGCCGTTGATATACCAGTGATTTACTACCACATAGAAATGATAGCACATACAACGATATTTGTTATACCAGTCGTGGTGCCCTGGCTGAAACAAGAAATAGCTAAATGTACCCAAGGATGGGGATCGTCCCCAGACCGACAGCGTATCAGGCGAGCTCTTTACCACTATGCTATGTCCCGCCCCTTAACAAGTGCTTTCTCCTTGCATATCAGTTGACACAATTTCCAAAAAGAAGCTTATTATATAATACCACACACCAACGAAACTTTAGTATAATGTATAATGAAACTAAAATGTTCAAGAAAGAAATGTTTTATTTAAAGACGCACTCAACACATTTTTATTTACGGTTATATGGCGTCAGACATACGGTTAAAAACCACACAGATATTGAGACAGGAAACCCGCTGTCGCCACTTCATGGACGACTCGTTTTTAATTAGCAGCAAGGGATTTTGTTTATATGAACCATCCCACAGACAGGGTAGTACATACAACGGATTTTGATATACCAGTCATGATGCACTGGCTGGAACGAGAAATAGCCAAATGGGCTCACCGACGGGGATCGATCTCAGACCGACCGCACATCAAAAGAGCGCTTTACCACTGGGCTACGTCCCGCCCCCCACAATGTTCAACGTCTGTAGTTAATATTCAGAGGCGGATCCTCACTAAATGTATTGAGTTGCCCTTTTTATGGGGTGCCCTTTTTAGTTTTACGTGTCCTTTTCCTATCAGTCCCCCACAACTGTTTCCTGGTACCGCCCCTGGTATTGTTCTGTAAATGGTTTGACACTCGTTGTTGATGCCGTGTTTAAAATGATCTAACATGTTGTGTTTCAGTCACTATGCCGTCCAAATCGAGGAAACGTAAAGAGTTATTTCTTGGCTGGGAGAGACATGACCTGGTTCACGGTATGTGCACAATAACCGTAAAACATTGAAATACAGAAGTCAGTAGGTACATATATGGCGAGTAAAATGCTTAGTACACCACTTGGTAAACAAATCTTTATTTATCAATAACTGGTATATCTCTATGTCTGTGTATTCATCTGCATGTACCGGCCTCGGTGGCGTCTGGTTAAGCCATCGGTCTACAGGCTGGTAGGTACTGGGTTCGGGTCCCAGTCGAGGCATGGGATTTTTAATCCAGATACCGACTCCAAACCGTGAGTGAGTGCTCCGCAAGGCTCAATGGGTAGGTGTAAACCACTTGCACCGACCAGTGATCCATAACTGTTTCAACAAAGGCCATGGTTTGTGCTATCCTGCCTGTGGGAAGCGCAAATAAAAGATCCCTTGCTGCTAATCGGAAAGAGTAGCCCATGTAGTGGCGACAGCGGGTTTCCTCTCAAACTCTGTGTGGTCCTTAACCATACGTCTGGCGCCATATAACCGTAAATAAAATGTGTTGAGTGCGTCGTTAAATAAAACATTTCTTCTCATCTGCATGTCTACCTGAGTTTGTATGTTTGAATATATGTCTGTATATTGATTTTATAAGTATCCATTCATTCTTTCATTCTCATTCATTCATTCAGTCATTCAGTCAGTCAGTCAGCCATTCAGTCAGTCATTCTGCTATTAATTAATTAATTCAGTCAGTCATTATGTCATTAATTAATTAATTATTTAATTAATTCAGTCATTCTGTCATTAATTAATTAATTAATTTAGTCATTCTGTCATTAATTAATTCAGTCAATCAATCATTCAGTCAGTCATTCTGTCATTAATTAATTAATTAATTCAGTCAGTCAGTCATTCTGTCATTAATTAATTCATTCATTCATTCATTCATTCAGTCAGTCATTCAGTCATTAATTAATTCAGTCATTCAGTCAGTCATTCTGTCATTAATTAATTAATTAATTCAGTCAGTCATTCTGTCATTAATTAATTAATTCAGTCAGTCATTCTGTCATTAATTAATTAATTAATTAATTCAGTCAGTCAGTCAGTCAGTCAGTCAGTCAGTCAGTCAGTCAGTCAGTCAGTCAGTCAGTCAGTCAGTCAGTCAGTCAGTCAGTCAGTCAGTCAGTCAGTCAGTCAGTCAGTCAGTCTGTCGGTAATTCAATCAGTTAGTCATTCAATCAGTCAGTCATTACGTCAATCATTCATTAATTCTTTCATTCATTCATTCTTTCATTCATTCATTCGGTCATTCAGTCAGCCTGTCGTCAATCTAATCAAAATTAGCACCACTGGTTAATTAGAACTAATTTTAATCAGATTGGTCAGTCATTTAGTCATTGATCATTTCGTTCGTTCGTTCGTTTGTTCGTACATCCATTCAATCATTCATTATTTTGTTTTTGTGTTCAAGAATTTTCATATATATATATAAAATAAACACGTATATGTGGCGTTTGTAGTGTAAATAATGTACTGGTGTTAAA
The DNA here is from genome assembly GCF_016097555.1 of Gigantopelta aegis. Lineage (NCBI taxonomy): Eukaryota > Metazoa > Mollusca > Gastropoda > Neomphalida > Peltospiridae > Gigantopelta > Gigantopelta aegis. Next base: position 37,374,244 of record NC_054712.1, on the reverse strand, counting down.
ATTACGTTATACTAGTAATAATAAAAAGAAGCGACATTTCATATCACTGATATTTCTTTGACAGGTCGGGGCGTCACTATTTTCCAGCAACATCGGAAGTGAACATTTTGTCGGACTGGCAGGCATTGGCGCAGCTTCCGGTATAGCCATGGTCATGTACGAATGGCTCGTAAGACTTTTATTTATTATTTATTGAACTGTTACTTGTTATTCATCCAGCCAACTTCCCATCCAGCAATCCATCCATACATCCATTCACTCTTTCATTCATCCACCCTTTCATTTATTCAGTCATCCATCCATCTATCCACCCATCCACTCTTTTGTTCATTTAATCATCAATTCATCCACTCATCCATCCATCCACTAAAAATCTCTCACCCCTAATCCATCCATCCATCCATCTATCCATCCTTTCATTCATCGATTGATCCATCCATACATACATACGTCCATACAATCACCCACCCACTCAGTGACTCATCCATCCATCTATCCAATTACCCTTTCATCCACCCTTTAATCCATCCATCCAACCGTCCATCTATATATCCATACACCCATCCATCCATTAAAAATCACGCACCCCTCATCCATCTATCCATTCATCTATCCACCGTTTCATTCATCCATCCATCCATCCATCCATCCAATCACCCACCCACTCAATCACTCAGCCATCCATCCATCGATTCATCCATCCACCCACCCTTTCGTTCATCCACCTTTCATCCATTCAATCTTCCATTCATCCATCCATCCATCCATTCATCCATTAAAAATCACTCACCCTCATCTATTCGTTCATCCATCCATCCCTCTATCTACCCTTTCATCCATCCATCCATCCAATAACCTACCCACTCAGTCACTCAGTCATCCATCCATCCATTCTAATTACTCAGCCCTCATCCATCCATCCTTTCATTCATTCATCCATCCATCCATACATACATACATCCATCCATACATCCATATCCCGGTATCCACTCCCATCCAGAGCGAGTTTTAACGACTCAATGAGGAGGTTTTAGGTCACTACACCGACTTCTCTCTCACTAACCACCATCTAATCATTAACACACTCTCCTGGAAGGATAGCACAAAGAAACGAGGTGCGTGCCCGGGACAGCGTACTTTAACAACAACGGGATATACGGTATTCCCACGAAAATGACGTCAAATGAAAACGAAATGTAGATACATGCTAAGATCAACTGAGAAAATATAAAGTGAATTTTAATGCTTAAATAACTACTGGCCCCTAATTCATTTTGTTGAGTATAAAGTTGAGTATAAATGCCCGTAGTTATCCGTGTATAAGACAGAAACAGGCTTTGCAAATTCGACCCTGAATTTTCATATTGCGAGACAAAAGGGGACAGATTTATGAATTGTATTTTTACTTAAAAAAACAGCTTTTTAAGCGTGGTTAATGTATGTAGTTACACGCGTATAATTAAAGGGACATTCCTGAGTTTGCTGCAAGTTTTAAGATGTTATCGACTAACATAGACTTTTTAACGAGTGTAATTACATATCAAATATATTTTTCTGCATATAAAATATTAGTGGCTGTATATTAAACGTGTTTCTGATCGTTCTAATATTTGTACTAGGTTAAATTTCACTTTATTTCCTAAAAAATATTTTTTCGTACATACGAAATTATTTAAAGACGAAATCCAGTTTGGGCTTCTTACAAATATTAAGACGATCAGAAACACATTGAATATACAGACACTGATATTCTAAACAAGAAAATATATTTAATATGAAAGTTTAATCGTAGAAATATTTTGTTAGTCGGAAACATCTTACAATGCAGCAAACTCGGGAATGTCCCTTTACCCCCCTCCCCCCCCCCCCCAAAAAAAAAAACAAAAAAACCCCACACAAACAAACATGCTTTATAAATTTGGTCCAAACAGGCTTTGTAAAGTTGGTCCAGTTTGTTTCTTTGTATGTTTACACCTAAAGCTTAACTCGTCTTCAGTGAACAGCAGAACATACCTCTCGGGTAGGTGACGCTGTGTCAGCGCCTTAGCTGACCGGTCATTGGCAGCAAGTTTGTTGTTGTCGGGATGTAAGATAGTTTTTTTTGTCAAAACTAATTGGTGACAAACACACCAGCGGCCAAATCGAGAAGCGTTCGCTTATTTACACTGTATTTTAACGAATACCAGTCGTGTAATAATAATACTCATTGTGTTTTCCAAATTCCGCTCACCTCAAAGTCACCACCCCCATCCTGCCACGTGTCCAGTAACTGGCGAGGTCAATGGCTGGAACAGGGGCGAGTATGTGTGAACCTTCATTGGATATTAACATGAGAAAGTACACCCGACCTCTGTTCAAATTTATTAGGAGGTATTCACACTGGTTTTTATATTGGGGGCCAACCCATATTGGGGGTGGGGTGGGTGAGGGGCAACCCACACTATGTATGTATGATGTGTAAAATTTAATACATAGCATAGCCCCCGTGCGCCACCACCCCATCCTTGCCTACGCCACTGGGTGTTCAAAAATAACACTAAACAAAAAAACAAAAAGAACAGTGTAATGTTTATAAGTGGTGAAAATTGGCAGACATTCCTGCCGGACATTCGATCCGACAAGCTAGAATATTATTCCGGACCGGATCAAAATCGGCCGGACCAAAATATGATCATAAAGTATAAACGTACATGCAAATTAACTGCCGGTCCGACGGAACGGCAGGCAAAATGATCTCCCATTCTGTGAGGATGCTGACAGGAAAAAAACGGTCGGGACGGACGTATTTCGGTTGGGCGAGATATAAAACAGGATACGGCGGAGCAGGAGGAGCGGGGGGGGGGGGGGGGGGGGCTTATATTATTGGTAGTAATTCTTAAGGCGGACATGCATTTTACTTGCAAAATTGCATTCCCCGGAATCCATTGAAAACTAAGTCTAAGTCACACACCCCCACCCCACTCCAGCCCCCCAATATGTACTTCCGTCGTGACTGAGAACTATTAATATGACACATTTCCATCAAATGTTTGTACCAAGATGTCAGATTAATATTAAAGTTTTTTCTGTTTAATGACACCACCAGAGCACATTGATTAATAGAAAAGGAAAGGAAATGTTTTATTTAACGACGCACTCAACACATTTTATTTACGGTTATATGACGTCAGACATATGGCTAAGGACTACACAGATATTGAGAGAAGAAACCCGCTGTCGCCACTTCATGGGCTACTCTTGTCGAATAGCAGCAAGGGATCTTTTATATGCACAATCCCACAAACAGGGTAGTACATACCACGGCCTTTGATATGCCAGTCGTGGTGCACTGGCTGGAACGAGAAATAGCCCAATGGGCCTACCGACGGGGGTCGATCCAAGACCGACCACGCATCGAGCGGGCGCTTTACCACTGGGCTACGTCATGGGCTATGGGATGTCACACATTTGTTAGTAACTTCTACATTCGTAGATTTCAGACGAAGAACACAAAAACAAGTCTAGCGAAGGTTTTTCTACTCGGTCTGGCTGACCCGAGCTCTGGATAATTCGTGCCCGTCCACGATATAGCTTGAGTGTTCTCTAGCTCTGCCCTGTATTTTAGAAACAGGGCTAGAGAACACTCTAGTTCATCAAGATTAACCTCGAGTGCATGCCATGTGCATGCACTCGAGGTTAATCTTGATGAACTAAAGAACACTCGAGCTATACATGGTAGAGTGTTATTATTATATTATTTTGTATCCCAAGTACTCTGACGGTAACACTTATAACGCTTTCTAACCGTCCAATCTGTATAAATTCTGCGCAACGTCTGCCTACCAAACGGTAGTCAAAATTGACCACTTTAATATAAGAGCAATCCTATGTTTGGCGTCAAATACATTTACATCGATCATTTTCGAGCTCCCTAATACCTTTTTTTTTCTTCATATATTAATCAGTCAGAGTCTAATACACACACTGCAGAAAGAAACCCGACAGCGCCCCTTTTCAATAACGTTCCTGTTAAATACGGTTAGAGATCGTTATTTAACTGTCCAAATCTCCGTCTAGCTCTCTTACCGTCATAGTACTCGGGATAATTAGTTTGGAGATCGTGTTGCGTTTGATTCCATACTTGAATTCCAATCTCACCTACTTATTTGAACGCTAGCCTATATATAAAATGGTAGTATGCCTATTTACCGTTTTCGTACAAACAGATCCAGAAAGAAAACAGCTTGGTAGTCCCGGCCGCAACATAAATGATGAACAATGTCATCAGCTGCGTTGCTAAGTGAACGTTACGTATAAACGTTCATGACGTCACAATGCTGTGACCGTTAACCTCTCATCACGTAAACATTTTATTATAAACCAGTTTGATTTTGTTTTATTTTTTGTAGTCAATGCCATTGGTTCTCTGCCTTGCCTGGTTGTTTCTTCCGGTTTACATATCAGCTGGGGTGAGTATCGCACGTTGGTGTGGGTGTTAGTTGTATATAATTGGACGAAATTAACCGAATCCCGACGAAGCATTTTAACGAAATAAATCGAATCCTGACGGAATACACCGAATGTTTAATTCATGCAATATAATTATTATATGCGCTTTTAAAAGGCACTGTATTTAGTTATTAAACAGTGTAAAATAGGTTAAGCTATTGAACTTTTTACCTTTATTTCACAGATTAATTACAGCTTCTTACTAGAAATTAAGTTTATGCCCGGCGCAGACGAGCGTTTTTTAACGCATGCGTCTGCGTTAAAAAACGCAGACTCAAGGCAGACGGATGCGTCTCGTGTGCGCCTACCTGCGATGCGTTCCTGCGATCCACTGACGATTTTTTTTATTAATTAATTTATTTATACTTTACTCTAGGAAAAATAACAAAGATTAAATGTAATTTATTAATACATTTTAAAACATAATAAACTTTATTAAAACATTATGTACAATATACTTTTACAATATAAATCTTTCTTATTTCACAATTGTTTATTTTAATTATTATTATTAGGCATAGTACAATGAATGCAATAATTTATATATTTTAATTTTATCTATTTAGAAATGTCATTAATTACACGTACCTAGTCTTTTTTTCAAAGATGAGCAGTTGGAAACTATTTGTGTTGAAACATTTACATGTTAGTCATTTTTAATGGTCGGGTCTGTTTTCACAGTTCTATTCATCACTGAAACCAATAATTATTAATTGTTAAACTGTCAGTTGGAGAGGCCATTTCGAAAGGCATGTTACTGAATAGACAGATGATTGGTCAATATAAAAATGTGAACGCAACGTAGACGCAAGTAGGCGCACACGTGCGTTTTTAGACGGATGCGGCAGGAGACGCATGCGTTTGTGCGTCTAAAATCAAACATCTTTGATATTTGAAAAATCGACGCAGCGCTAAAAAAGCGCAACGCAGAGGGGGTCGCACACGATGCGTTTTTACTGCGTTCGTACGGATGCGTTTTTTAACGCAAGATGCATGCGTTAAAAAACGCTCGTCTGCGCCGGGCATTAGTGCGTGTTTTTGTATTTGTTCTTGTTGCTTTTTTTTTTTTTTAACTTTCTCTGGCCAATTATCCACCAGAGAGTATTATGGTTTATATAAGTATTATGGTTTATATGTTATGAATTCACGACATTGGCGGATTTTCAAATTAGTCCCGTGACTCCCGACCTGTTTCAAGTGCCCTTTTTAATGACTTTTTCAAACTGATCATCCACAATATAAAATGAAAACTGCCCTGAAAACGAGTCTACACATCTTTATTTTTAACATTTTCCGGGGAGCATATCCCAGAAACCACCTACAAACCTTGCTCCGTTTGGGAGATCGTCTCATCTGCCTTCGCAAACTCAAATTGCCCGTTAAAAAATATGTAACCCCCTTTGCAAAATCCTGGATCCTTCCCTGAAAGATGTTTATTGTTTGTTTCAGGTGTACACGTTACCCGAGTACATGGAAAAGCGATGTGGCGGACAGAGAATCAGAATCTACCTCAGCTGTTTGTCACTCATACTGTACATCGTTACAAAACTGGCGGTACGTACTACATACACCTGTCACTCTCATATCTACCTGAGCTGTTTGTCACTCATACTGTACATTGTTACAAAACTGGCGGTACGTACTACATACACCTGTCACTCTCTTATCTACCTGAGCTGCTTGTCACTCATACTGTACATCGTTACAAAACTGGCGGTACGTACTACATACACCTGTCACTCTCATATCTACCTGAGCTGTTTGTCACTCATACTGTACATCGTTACAAAACTGGCGGTACGTACTACATACACCTGTCACTCTCATATCTACCTGAGCTGTTTGTCACTCACACTGTACATCGTTACAAAACTGGCGGTACGTACTACATACACCTGCCACTCTCATATCTACCTGAGCTGTTTGTCACTCACACTGTACATCGTTACAAAACTGGCACGACATCTCTGTCTGACATCCAATAGCCGAACCGGCCTCGGTGGCGTCGTGGCAGGCCATCGGTCTACAGGCTGGTAGGTACTGGGTTCGGATCCCAGTCGAGGCATGGAATTTTTAATCCAGATACCGACTCCAAACCCTGAGTGAGTGCTCTGCAAGGCTCAATGGGTAGGTGTAAACCACTTGCACCGACCAGTGATCCATTACTGGTTCAACAAAGACCATGGTTTGTGCTATCCTGCCTGTGGGAAGCGCAAATAAAAGATCCCTTGCTGCCTGTCGTAAAAGAGTAGCCTATGTGGCGACAGAGAGTTTCCTCTAAAAAACAAAATCTGTGTGGTCCTTAACCATATGTCCGACGCCATATAACCGTAAATAAAATGTGTTGAGTGCGTCGTTAAATAAAACACTTTTTTCTTTTTTTCCAATAGCCGATAATTTATTAATCAATGTGCTCTATTGTTGTCGTTAAACGAAACAATTTTTCTCATTGTTAAATTATGGGGAGGTGGTATCAAAATTGATATAAAATACATTTATTAAAGCGTAAAACTGGGCGTGAGGGTAGGGATGGGGATACATTTAATTGATGGATTATAGTGGTACAGACGTGATTTTACTATGTTCGTTTTTTTGTTCTTTTTTTATGTGGCGGATATGCTGTGGTATATTTTTCATTTAATGATTCATTCACATTGTTCACGTCACATAATGGTATGTCACGCTGTTTATAATATACAATTCTTATGTTATTTTTACATTTATTTACAGGTCAGCATTTACGCTGGGGCGTTATTTATAAAGCTGGCCTTGGCTTGGGATATGTACATATCTATTGCCGGTCTACTGCTTGTAACGGGCATTTACACAATACTAGGTGAGGCATTATGTGGTCAAGTGTGGACGGAACAAACAAACAAACCAACAACAACAACAACAACAACAACAACAAATAATAACAAAACGTACTTACACAAGCAAGACAACACAATGCACACACAAGACAAAAATGTCGCCATCTCCCAGACTAATGAAGCCACCACCCTGACCCCCTCCCCCCAAATTTAAAACCCCCCCACAAAAAAACAAAAAAAAAAAAAAAAAAAAAAAAAACACAAATAAAAACAACCCCGAAACCAAACAAAAACCCAATCCTTTAAAGGAAAACAATAACAAGAAACCCACCCGCGTCCAAACCCCAACATAATAATAATAATAATAATAATAATAATAATATTGTATTACTTTGGTTGATTCCATACATAGACTTTGCTGATAATTTATTCCTTCCTTTCTTCCTTTCTTTGATCTCCATAACTAGAGAGGATATATTGTATTTATACCTAAATATTCTCCTTCCAATCAGTACAGTACAGTATGTGCTTTCCTGTCTGTGGGAAAGTGCATATAAAAGTCCATTGCTGCATTAGAAAAAAAAATGTAGCGCGTTTCCTCTGAGTACGTACGAAAGAAAGAAATGTCTTATTTAACGACGCACTCAACACATTTTATTTACAGTTATATGGCGTCAGACATATGGTTAAGGACCACACAGATTTTGAGAGGAAACCCGATGTCGCCACTACATGGGCTACTCTTTCCGATTAGCAGCAAGGGATCTTTTATTTGCGCTTCCCACAGGCAGGATAGCACAAACCATGGCCTTTGTTGAACCAGTTATGGATCACTGGTCGGTGTAAGTGGTTTACACCTACCCATTGAGCCTTGCGGAGCACTCACTCAGGGTTTGGAGTCGGTATCTGGATTAAAAATCCCATGCCTCGACTGGGATCCGAACCCAGTACCTACCAGCCTGTTGACCGATGGCCTAACCACGACGCCACCGAGGCCGGTCTAATGAGTACGAGTCAGAATTATCAAATGTCTGACATCCACTAGCCGATGATTAATTAATCAATGTGCTCTAGTGGTGTCATTTACTTTACTTTATACCTGAATAAGCCAACAATTTATTTTAACTCATCTTCTTGTTTATATACAGCTGAGGTTCACGCACGCTACCCTGGGCACACACCTCAGCTATCTGTGCTGTCTGTTCAGGGATGGTGTGCTAGTGCTTTGTTATTAGTTGTTAATGCGTATTACGTTTTATTTAACAATATCTAATTTAATTAAAGATACTGTGTTACCAAAATATTTAGTAAACTGAATTATTTATAGCATGCGTGATAAGACGTTTTAAATACAAATGTCTTTGACACGTCTTAAATAGATGTGTTCTAGTGGTGTCGTTAACCAAAAGCACACTTTTTTCTCTTCAGGTGGATTGGCCGCTGTGATGTATACGGACACCTTCCAAACCGTTGTTATGACGATAGGCGCCATTGTTCTTACGTCAATGGGTAAGCGAAATTAATTTGTAAATTTACCATTAAAATTTAATGTTAACCCAAGGTAGTTAAAACTATCGACCACTTCAATAAAAGCGTTATTATATAATGCAATAAAGTAATGTGTAATATAATAGTAAAACAGCGGTAACAACCTAAATTATTTTGCACTTCGAAATAAGGAGAGTCAATGTCTTTAATGACTAAAGGTTTCGTCAAAGTTGGTTATCTCGATGTTGAAGCGACCAGAATAATAAGCTCGATTAACCGTTGCGTCTAGATACAAACAAATAACAGTTGCTAGCGAAAATTATGTCATTGAACCATTTCTTGAACTCGAAATATCCTCATTTGAAGAGAAAACAACACATGCAATGGCATTCGACTGTATGTTAAAGAGACATTCCAGAATTTGCTGCAATGTTTAAGATGTTATCGACTAACAGAGACTTTTTAACGATTGTAATTACATATCAAATATATTTTCCTGCATAACATATTAGTGGCTGTATATTAAACGTGTTTCTGATCGTTCTAATATTTGTACTAGCATAAATTTCATTTTATTTCCTAAAATAATTTGTTTCCGTATGTACGAAATTATTTGAAGACAAAATCCAGTTTGGGCTCTTACAAATATTAAGATGACAAGAACACATTGAATATACAGACACTGATATTCTAAACAAGAAAATATATTTAATATGTAAGTTTAATCGTAGAAGTATTTTACTAGTCGGAAACATTTTACAATGCAGCAAACTCAGGAAAATCCCTTTAAGAACCGTTGAAACCTAAATACAGTTAAAGTGACAGACCCTAGGTTTTTTTTAACACTATGGCGTATATGTGAACATTGAAATGCGACATTACTTATATTTTATTGTTTAGTATATCCACCTCCGTACATTCAAAGTGTTCGTGGTCATCCTAGAAACACATGTACCTCTGAGAAGTAACGGCTATGAAGACAAGCTCTAGTCTATATTTTATGGGTATTTTCCAATTTCAACACCACAAATTTGTGTTTTACGCCATTGTAACTTTATCCAGATGTGTTACAGGTTTGTAAATCAACCTTTTCCTGGGTTCAAACCACAGTCTGCGACTTTAACTAACATCGGATATCTCAAAACTGTTAGACGAGCCCATATATTCAAAACATAGGTAACTGACTGAGTCCATGTTTTCAGGTTTTTACAAGATAGGAGGGTTCGACAATCTTCAGCACCTGTACATGGAGGCCATCCCGAGTGTGGGGACGAACGACACGACCTGTGGGGTGCCCAGGGCGGACGCCTTTCACGTGTTTCGTGACCCCGTGACCTCGGATCAACCCTGGCCTGGACTGATACTGCAGGCTTCTATTGGATGTCTCTGGTACTGGAGCTGCGATCAGGTACCAAAATGTTTTGGGTTTTTTATATACTCTGTCAAAAAAGAAACGCATAGGGGAAATATCCACGGAATTATCTCTGTAATACAAAGTGGCATAATTTCGTTATTTATGATCGTATCACAATCAAATTTGACATGAGTATGTGACAATGTTCTTGCTATGGACTGACGACAGTGGAGGCGTTTTCGTCACCAAAAAGCGTGGCACGAGGGCGCTGAAATCAGTACCTTGTGTGGTCACCAGCAGCAGCAATCACTGCGCGACATCTCCTTGGCATAGACTGAATGAGTCTCTGAATCCGGGCACGTCTGTCCAGTTTGTCCCATAGAGGTTCAATGGGGTTGAGATCTGGCAATCTTGATGGCCATGGCAGACATTAATGTTCTCATTCTGTAGGAAATCCATTGTTACACGTGCCGTATGCGGCCTGGCATTGTCCTGCTGAAATAGTTCTCTCTGTCGATCCACAATGGGAAGCATGTGACGGCGAAGAATTTCATTCCGGTAGCGTTCAGCTGTCAGGTTGCCTTGTACGAACACAAGCTCACTTCTGCCAGTTGTTATGCGAGGTCTTCCACTTCTGGGCCGCTCTTCAGCTGATTGAAACTGCTGGTACTTGTCCCAGAGACGTGAAATGGTGCTCTGATGGACGTTCATGTGGCGTGCGACTGCTGACTGCGATTCACCTAACTGGAGGCGGCCTATTGCAATGTTTCGATTAGGCGGGTTTAGTCTTGGTATCATGTAACTCGTCTACGTCGAAATGGAAATGAGGCATCATTGTGAGCATTGCAGCTTTAAATACCTATCACTACCCCAATCTTTTCCCCGAGTTTCACTTGCATTCGCCAAAATCTGACCATTTCACGCCGATTTCCTGCAGTTGTCGCACAACGTTCCACAACGTGCCTCAACGTGCGTTAAATTTGTTTTTGGATGCATTTGGGAATGCTGTCCCATTCCAGGAACATTAATAAACATGGTCATTCAGCAACATTGTACAAAAAACACACGGTATTTTGGAAAATCAAACACTTTTCTTCTTTCCCTATCACCTATGCATTTCTTTTTTTACAGAGTATATATAAAGTGTGTGTGTGTGTGTGTGTGTGTGTGTGTGTGTGTGTATGTATGTATGCGTTTGCTTGCGTGCGTACGTAGGTACGTGCATGATATTTGAGAGCAAATGCACTTAATCAAAAGGGGGTTATCTTAAAAGGACATTCCTGAGTTTGCTGCAATTTTAAAGATGTTATCAACTAACAGAGACCTTTTGACGACTGTAATTATATATCAAATATATTTTTCTGCATAAAATATTAGTGGCTGTATATTAAACGTGTTTCTGATCGTTCTAATATTTGTACTAGGTTACATTTCATTTTATTTCCTAAAACCGATTTTTTCGTACGTACGAAATTATTTGAAGACAAAATCCAGTTTGGGCTTCTTACAAATATTAAGACGACCAGAAACACATTGAATATACAGACACTGATATTGTAAACAAGAAAATATATTTTAATCGTTTAATCGTACAAATACTTTATTAGTCGGAAACATCTTACAATGCAGTGAACTCGGGAATGTCCCTTTAAAGTCAACATTGTAACGGGTTCGATTTGAGAAGAAACGTAAATACTAGACAACAGGGTCTTCTCCACTAGTAAAGCACTGCATTTTATTTGTTTTACAGGTAATCGTACAAAGAACCCTGGCTGCCAGAAATCTGTCTCATGCTAAGGGCGGAGCTATCGTTGCCGGGTACCTCAAGCTCTTGCCACTGTTCCTTATGGTGTATCCTGGAATGATTAGTCGAGCGCTGTTTCCAGGTAACATTTATTTCTCTCATAATTACCCAATAGCCGTTGTGAAATTTAAGAGACGTTCATTCACTTCTGGGGAAGTGAGCATCTTAATGGTAGATCGTAGGCCTGGAGTGCGATGAGTCCCGGGATCGATTACCTTCTGTGGGCTCGATTTATTCACTTGACCTGAGAAGTGCACGACATCTGGTACACCAAAGGCGTGGTATGTACTGTCCTGTCTGTAGGAAGGTGCATATAAACGATCACTCACTGCTCTATCGGTAGGAGTAGATTCTGCCTGTCCGTCTGCGCTCTCTCTCTCTCTCTCTCTCTCTCTCTCTCTCTCTCTCTCTCTCTCTCTCTCTCTCTCTCTCTCTCTCTCTCTCTCTCTCTCCTAGTTTCATAAAACAATCATTATTATAATATCGGTAGTTATTAAGTTACCTCGTTTTAATAAATAGATGATTATTTCTGTTTTCAGAAAGTGTTGGATGCGTGGACCCGAAGGAATGTGAGAAGTACTGTGGGAACCCAGTAGGCTGCTCCAACATTGCCTACCCAAAACTCGTCCTTGAGATAATGCCCATTGGTAAACGTCTTAAAGGGACAGACCCTAGTTTCAACCCGTGAAAATGCACACTAAGTTTATTTAATCTACAAATCTCTAACACATTTGGATAAAGTTATAACTGAGTGAAACATGAGTCTGTGACTTTGAAATGGTGAAATACCCTCTAAAAATAGACTAAAACTCGAATCCATAGCTGTTACTTCTCAGACGCATGTGCGTTTTTAAAAATATGATAAATGCATTTTGTGATATCAAAAAAAACAGGATGACCAAAAACGCTTCGAATGTGCGGAAATGGATAATCTAAACAATAAAATCTTGATATCAGTTATCAAAAATGGGTCTAATAGTAACAAATATGCCTTAGTGTTTAAAAACTAGGTTATGTCCCTTTAAATACTTTTTGAAAACTACCTTTCGATATAACTGTATGATTTGGAATTTCTTACGGTGCATATTGCAGCTAATCGTTTCTTCCTGTCCGCTGTGACTAACGTTCGAATTTTTATATTTATTTGGTCTTCACTTCTTTCGTAAACTGACCTTTGTTTGACACCCAATAGAAGATGTATTATCTGTGCTGGGGTGTTGTCAATCAGTCAATCAACCAACCAACCAATCGCCCAACCCATCCATCCATCCATTCATCCATACACCAATCAATCAACCAACCAACCAACCACCTATCTATCCATTAACCAATCCATCCATCCAGCCATCCAGCCATCCATCCATCCATCCATCAATAATCCATCAACCAACCAATCAACCAATCAATCAATCAATGTTTAAAATTGTAATATTATATTTATTATGTTAATTTAATACGTTAATAAAACACGTATACTTCAAAACTAATTACACCCCCCCCCCCCCCCTCCCAATATTCATTCTATTGTATTTTGCACACATCTGAACCACCAAACAGTAATCGCAGATAAAATCGTACCTCTATGCAATGCGGAGTTCATACTACAATCATTCTATCGCCATATATAAAGACATATGCTAGAACAAAATAAAATCTAGGTTACTAAAGGTGTTTAACTGCTGTTTTTATTTTTGGCAAGGTCTCCGAGGTTTACTGATGGCGGTCATGCTCTCTGCAATCATGAGTTCACTAACGTCGATATTCAACAGCGCTAGTACCCTCTTCACCATGGATTTATGGCGGCGCATGCGCCCCAGAGCCACCCAGCGAGAACTTCTAATAGTTGGCAGGTCAGTTATGAATACCCATGTACATGTATATACTATGTACTATGAATGTCCTATCTATGTGCCATATACTTATTAATTTGTATGGTTTGTTTTCTCGTATGGATTACAGACCCAATACTTCAGGCGCGTGTCTCAAGGGCACAAGTTTTGTATTAAACTCCACCATACATGATCTTACATAATGTACTTTTTGGGAAGATGTTTTCCACATAAAACCACACATATGCATACGTTTATTTTTATACTTATTTTCGAGCTTATATCCAATTATCCACACACACATACACACACAAACACACACACACACACACGCACACACACACACACACACACACACATACACACACACACACACACACACACACACACACACACACCTCAGCTATCTGAATCGTCTGTCCAGGACAGTGGGTTAGTGGTTAATGAGAGAGAAGAGGGTGTAGTGGTCTCATACCTACCCATATAGACCAGGCAATTTTTATTAAAATATTTTAAAAACAAGCCATGCTACTTATTCAGAATAACGGGACCTTTTTTCAGAGAGAAATTAAAGAAAGCTAATGGCCCAAGCCAGCATAGACCATTTTGGCTCCAAATGCGGTTTATGTTCTGCCAAGAAAAGCCCGGCAGGCAGAAATTGACGTCATACCGCGGGGGAAAAAACAAATATCGATGCGCGCGCTGACCAGAGACCGGGAATTTAATTTGTTTGGCATAACGCCTTTAATGATTCATAATAGCAGTGTGTTTTATATACTGTACATAGGTGGCATTGTTTTGACATTGCAGCCCTCTCTAGAAGAAACCCGCACCGCCCCTGTGTACAGTTTAACACTGCTCATTCAGGGCTCGTTCACTTGATTTAATTTCATTTATACCTACATCCAATTAGGGTACAAGCAGGCTGTCCTTGGCACACACTTCAGCTATCTGGATTATCAGTCTTTGACATTGGTTTACAAGTTATTAGTTGTTAGTGGTTAGTGAGAGAGAAGTCGCTGTAGTGGCTTTACACCTACCCATTAAGTCGTTAAACTCGCTCTGGGTGAGAGCCGATACCGTGATTTGAACCATGTCTCTGCTATCCTTAAGTCCGGTGGCTTAAACACTACATTACCGAGGCCGGTGAAGGACTGGTATTGGCTTTGCTATTTAAGTTTGTCTTGTTTTATTGCAGAGCGTTCATCCTGTTTATGTCTGCGGTGAGCATCCTGTGGTTACCCTTGGTGCGGTCGTCACAGGGCGGTCAGCTGTTCAACTACATCCAGGCGGTGCAGGGTTACCTCGGAACACCGACCACCGCACTCTTTTTGTTTGCTATACTGTGGAAGAGAACCAATGAAAATGTATGTAACAATGAATCTAACAAAAACGTTTATTTTGTTTTAACGACTAAAGTTGAATATTTTCTTCATAATCGGCTATTGGCTGTCAAACATTGGATATTTCTGAAATATAAAGTTTGTTTTGTGTAACAACACCACTAGAGCTCATTGATTTATTAATCATCCGCTATTGGATGTAAAAAAAATGGTCTTGGAGAGTAAACTTGCTACACTTATCATTAGTAGCAAGGGATCTTTAATATGGACCGGTCTCGGTGGCGTCGTGGTTAAGCCATCGGTCTACAGGCTGGTAGGTACTGGGTTCGGATCCCAGTCGAGACATGGGATTTTTAATCCCGATACCGTCTCCAAACCCTGAGTGAGTGCTCCGCAAGGCTCAATGGGTAGATGTAAACCACTTGCACCGACCAGTGATCCATAATTGGTTCAACAAAGGCCATGGTTTGTGCTATCCTGCCCATGGGAAGCGCAAATAAAAGATCCCTTGCTGTTAATCAGAAAGAGTAGCCCATGTAGTGGCGACAGCGGGTTTCCTCTGAAAATCTGTGTGGTCCTTAACCATATGTCTGACGCCATATAACCGTATATAAAATGTGTTGAGTGCGTCGTTAAATAAAACATTTCTTTCTTTCTTTCTTTCTTTAATATGGACCACCCCACAGACAGGATAGCACATAACAGTCTTTGATATTACAGTCATGATAAACTGGCTGGAACGCAGTCAGAGGTCGAACGCGCATCACAAGGTTACATCCCGCTCCAAGTGATAAATGTCGCCTATTGATATCTTTAAACTAATTAAACTTCCACTTGTGTAACAAGTATCGTTTGTCTACATAGTTTGATGTTTCAACCTCACTATCGCCAG
This sequence comes from Gigantopelta aegis, assembly GCF_016097555.1. Lineage (NCBI taxonomy): Eukaryota > Metazoa > Mollusca > Gastropoda > Neomphalida > Peltospiridae > Gigantopelta > Gigantopelta aegis. The sequence continues at coordinate 37,358,233 of NC_054712.1, read as the reverse complement.
GTTTGGGTCGTAGCCCAGTGGTAAAGTGCTCGCTTGATGCGCGGTCAGTCCAGGATCGATCCCCGTCGGTGGGCCCATTGGGATATTTCTCGTTCCAGCCAGTGTACCACGACTGGTAAATCAAAAGCCGTGGTATGTGCTATCATGTCTGTGGAATGATGCATATGACAGATCCCTTGCTACTAATGGGAAAATGAAGCGGGTTTCGTCTCTAATATTATATGTCAAAATTACCAAATGTTTGACATCCAATAGCCGATGATTAATAAATCAATGTGCTCTAGCGGTGTCGTTAAACAAAACAAACTTTAACTTTAATGAAGTATGAGGTTTTTGAACTCTGCTGAAGCTGGTAATGATTAGAGTAGATAACAAACAAAATATAACGAGCGGTGATTTATTATAGGTAAAACTACAATTGAAAAAAACAGGTGTGGATGCCTTATTAAACTACATTTATTAAAATATTCAACATAAGGCGCACATTCGATTTGATGCTAATCCGTATGCATATACGTATACGTATACGTAATATGCAATGAGTAATACATAATAATCACAACGCAGAGTCCATTTACGTACGCGTCTCCTTACACGTGTGCGTATATGCATGCGTATCCGATCACTTTATGCATTATTCATTACGTATACGTATACGGATCACGGACACATGGAACTTGCACCAAATATTTAAGTTCAGATTAACGGACATATACGTATGACGAACGCTCACCACGAGCAGCTTGCATTAGAAACAGTTATTTGCAGTTGTCCCCCTTACATCTACTGAAATGAAAATAATTTTCTTACACGCCTGTTGGAGAGAACAGCATCTCCGATTTAAAATGTTGGTATCTCACGACAATTTCCAATGTACGCGTGATATCAATTTAAAAACATCTGATATACTACTCCACGGTGATGACCCGATCGCCACAGCCATTCCATCCAATGAAATAAGCACGGCTAAATTTGATTATTGTGCGACGTACTATTATCCTGTTCAATTATTTAGACCCAAAGTTTTTTGCATATGTTACGTTTATTTCCTATTCGATATTTGTTTTCTTTGCATTTACGTGAAAACAAACCCAAACCCGACAGGTTTTATATACAAATCATCATATAAAATGCACGAAGTTGACTTAATTCCACTTTTTAAAAATCTCTGTGTCGTTTGAATGCACGTTATTTCGCCTATAAATAACTAAGGTCATTTGCATATCAAAACATTAGGATATGAGGTTACGTGAAGGCCATTATAGCTTGTTTCACTAAATCAAGGTTATTATTGTTTTGCAGTGTGTAACAGCATTGTCTAATCTTTCCGTTAAACATAGATGTAAACAAAGAGAAGATGTAACCCTTTCTTGTAGGTGCATTATATTTAATAAATTTAGCTAATGTATTATGTATTTTTATTTTATTATATCAATTATATATTAGCATACCATACCTAACCTAACACAACTGAGGTGTAGCACAGTAATAAACACAAATCACCACACACACCGCAGGAATGTGCTTTCCAAATTTATAAATAAATTTAATGCAGGGCCGGACCCAGAATACCGGGGGGGGGGGGGGGGGGGGGGGGGGATAAAATGTCAAAGGCCACCAACATCAAATAATAATAAAAATGTTATTTAATTTGCCTCTAAATTGGGAACTCATACGTAAATATATATATATATATATATATATACATATATATATATATATATATACATATATATATATATATATATATATATATATATATATATATATATATATATATATATATATATATATATATATATATATATATATATATATATATATAGTATTTAGGGTGGTGCTAGGGGCTGGGGTTTGGGGGTGGGGTGTTACATTTGTAATGCGAAAAACCAAAGGGCTATTGTTCAGACTCGTATGGGTTCAAGCACTTTTTCATCCCGCAGACACAGCCCTGAATGTTCAAAATACGATAGCATTGCTTGGTCAGTAACATCATTATTTCGATCTATGACTGCACGTGCTATTGTAGCAATGTGTAAACCACGTAAAATACAAGTTAGGTAGGGTATATAAATTCATTGAAAATGTATTAGTCGACATTCTTGTTATTGTTATTTGAGGAAAAATATGGGTAAATCGAAAAACACTTCAGTTGATGTAAAATCGTGTATTAAGAACGTTTTCGATTATTTTGAAGATGAATATCAGCGCGGTAGACCTAGGTATGCTTCTTATCGAATTGTCGATCGAGTTTCCGCTGCACTTAAAGTTTCGGTTTCAACAGTAAAAAGAACTGTGAAAAATCTAAGCTCTACGAATCCAAGCACAGAAATCACTGTTAAAAAACGCGACCGAAAACTCATCGATTTATTTGATAAAGATGTTATTAGACGACGAGTATACAGATTTTATAGAAAGGGCGAATTGCCTACATTACATAAGATTAACGTGGCTTTAAGGGAGGAATGTGGAATCAACATATCCATATCAACTTTACGAAGAACACTCCATGACCTCGAATTTAAATACCAACATATGTCTACAACCGGAAAAGTGATTTTTGAGGACGCCAATATATCAGACAGGAGACTGTCCTATCTCCATGAAATATCCAGTTTACGAGAACAGGGGTATTTAATAGTGTATCAAGATGAGACCTGGGTGAATGTCAACCACACAACATCCCACCATTGGACAGATATCCACCCGGGCACAAGTACCGCCAATCACCTGCCGAAATCAGACGCTGCTGATCGAGTTCCTAAACTCTGTTCGGTGAATGGGAAGGGAAAAAGACTTATTATTTGTCATGCTGGCTGTGATAAATATGGATTGATAGATGGCTGTGAATTGATCTTTGAGGACCGGCCTCGGTGGCGTCGTGGCAGGCCATCGGTCTACAGGCTGGTAGGTACTGGGTTCGGATCCCAGTCGAGGCATGGGATTTTTAATCGAGATACCGACTCCAAACCCCGAGTGAGTGCTCCGCAAGGCTCAATGGGTAGGTGTAAACCACTTGCACCGACCAGTGATCCATAACTGGTTCAACAAAGGCCATGGTTTGTGCTATCCTGCCTGTGGGAAGCGCAAATAAAAGATCCCTTGCTGCCTGTCGTAAAAAGAGTAGCCTATGTGGCGACAGCGGGTTTCCTCTAAAAACAGTGTCAGAATGACCATATGTTTGACGTCCAATAGCCGATGATAAGATAAAAAATCAATGTGCTCTAGCGGCGTCGTTAAATAAAACAAACTTTACTTTGATCTTTGAGGCTAAAAAACCAGACGGAGACTATCATGGTGAGATGAATCATGACAATTTCATCAAATGGTTTGAAGAACAACTTATGCCTTCTCTACCAGAACCTTCTGTTATCGTCATGGATAACGCAAGCTACCACAACAAATTAACTGAGATTACACGATGTCCTGCACTAAACGCTAAAAAGAAAGAAATTCAGTCGTGGCTACGAAACAAAAATATACCTTTTGAGAGTAACATGACAAATCCAGTTCTTTATGAACTTGTGAAAAGTAACAAATGTGCAAAGCACATGGGCACTTGTGTCTAAGACTGCCACCAAGACATTCTGAACTCAATCCGATAGAACTGATCTGGGGTCAAGTCAAAGGGCACATAGCTCGTCATAATGATGGTAAAATGACCACGGTGCGGAGAGAATTTGCACATGCATTGAACTCTGTCACACCTACACACTTCTCTGACGCAGTTAAACATGTAATAAAGATCGAAGAAGATTTTAGAAAACAAAATAGTTTTATAAGAAATAAAATACCCCCTGTGATAGTCCCCCTTAACGAAGATAGTGATGAAGAAATGAGTTCGTCGACTGATTAAGTTATTTCTCCATACCCATCAGGAGTATTACTTTAATGTATGCATGAACTCTTTAACACCAAAAACAATTTATTTCCATATCATTCACTATCAAACAACCTAACAACCTATAAACTAATCGACTAGAAATGCATATAGACAACACATACATAGGAGAGAAATGTTTATTTAACGACACACTCAACGCATTTGATATACGTTTATGTGGCGTCAGACAAAACGGTTAAGCAGCATTATGACAGTGAGAAAGAAACTCGCTACCGCCACATGGGCCACTGTTTCCGATAAGCAATTTTGATAAGCAATAAGGGACGTTTTATATGCACCATCCCATAGACAGGATAGCACATACCACAGCCTTTATACATCAGTTGTGGTGCACAGGCTGGAACTAGACACAACCCAATGGGTCCACCATGTGGGATCGATCATTCGACCTACCATGAGCGAACGCTTTACCTCTGAGCTACGTCCCGCTCCATATACAAAAGAAGCCTTAAGTGGGGTTGGGGTTGTGCAGAGGGTCACACCTCCACCAATCGCATGCATACCATATTCTTCTTCTCTCTCTCCCTATAACCATATAACCATAGATTAAAATATGTTGAGTGCGTCGTTACATAAATGACGTCTCTCTCTCTCTCTCTCTCTCTCTCTCTCTCTCTCTCTCTCTCTCTCTCTCTCTCTCTCTCTCTCTCTCTCTCTCTCTCTCTCTCTCTCTCTCTCTCTGTCTGTCTGTCCCTTCAGCGCGCGCGCTTGTGTATTCCACAATATAAAATTAATAAATGATACATTTTTTTTTTTCAAACTGAGGTTTTGTCACTTGAACTCCCCACCTGAATCCGCGCCTGCTTCATGTTTACAGATATTTTCTTAAATATAGGTCATACTACGATTTGTGCGGATAGGACGATAGAACCGAACATTAGTTTGAAACGCACTATAGAATGATGCTTTTGATATGCAAATGACCTTAGTTATTTATAGGCGAAATAACGTGCATTCAAACGACACAGAGATTTTTAAAAAGTGGAATTAAGTCAACTTCGTGCATTTTATATGATGATTTGTATATAAGACCTGTCGGGGTTTGGGTTTGTTTTCATGTAAATGCAAAGAAAACAAATATCGAATAGGAAATAAACGTAACATTTGCAAAAAACTTTGGGTCTAAATAATTGAACAGGATAATAGTAGTATACGTTAGCGTAAAACTGCTCATAGCTAACTTCAAGAGCTAGCGACGTGCACACATTTTAGTTGGAAAATTTAACTTTCTTTACAACTGTTTTATTTAGCATGTGTGTGTGTGTGTGTGTGTGGGGGGGGGGGGGGGGGTTAGCTTAGTGGTAAAGCGCTCGCTTGATGCGCGTTCCTTTTGGGATCGATCTCTGTCGGTGGGCCCATTGGGCTATTTCTCGTTCCAGCCAGTACACCACGACTGGTATATCAGAGGCTGTGGTATGTGCTATCCTGACTGTGGGATGGTGTACATAAAATATCCCTTGCTACTAATGGAAAAAAAAAAATGTAGCGGGTTTTCTCTCTATGACTGTAGCCGTCCAATAGCCGATGATCAATAAATCAATGTGCTCTAGTTGTGTCATTAAACAAAACAAACGTTAGACAGGAACTAAAGATAAATGGTACCTAACGGCCACTCCTGTAGTGTTCCATATCAATCCATTTTAATATAGATCAGTCACGCTACTTTTCGTACCATCGCACGTCATTCATCGTTATCACTTGACCAAGTGGACCGCTATTCCATTGGTTTTACAAAATATTAAAGGGACTATCCTGAGTTTTCTGCCATTCTAAAAATTGTCAGACTAAAGCTCTATCCTAACCGCACGCATGTGACATGTACGTCGCGCACATGCATTTAGGATGCGGCAATGAAAATCACTGATTTCTAAAATAATCGCTCGCCTCGCTCGCGTCACTCGCGGCCGGTTAGGATAGAGCTCAACAGCGCACTTTTAACAACTAAAACTACACATTAAATGCAGTTTGTCTTGTTTTGAATGCCAGTGTCTGTATATTCAGTATGTTCCTAGGCCCCGTTTTTCGAAGCGATCTCAGCGCTAAGATCACCTTAACCTTAGCGCTAAGATCGCTTCGAAAAACGGTACCCTGGTCATCCTAATGTTTATAATAGCTCAAAGTCTTACGTACTAAATTACTGGGAGGTATAATCTAGTCTCTGCTTCTTGAAACATTCAAGCAATGACAAACGCCTTGCAGATACCGACATTGATATTGTAAATAAGACAATGTATTTCATATGTACTAATGGTAATTATAAATAAGCTGGCTGTCAGAAACATATTAAAATGGTAGCAAACTGAAGATAGTGCCTTTAATAACATGACGATAGACTACTCAAGATAGTGCCTTTAATAACACGGCGATAGACTTGTACTTTGTGTGAAGGCAGTTGACGATAACAGTATTATACTGTTCATAATGACATCATAACACGAATTTATTAGTACTCTATGTATGTATGTATATTTGTATTTTGAATTAGGAAATGATGTCATGATAATTTTGATCCAAGTATCTTGGCGGCATACATTTGAAAATACATGGAACCGAATTTACAACAGCTGTTGTTTTCTTATTCGCGTGCAACTACATATTTGTGCAATGATAAACCTTCTGCGTTTTGAAATAAACCCTCCCTAAATACGGCCCCATGGTTTTATCAGGTGGTGTAGTTTGTGTTATTTTGTTTCCCAACAGGGGGCGTTCTGGGGAATCGTGGTGGGTCACGTTTGCGGTGTAATCCGGATGTCTCTGGACTTCGCGTACCCTGCACCTGCGTGTGGCGAGGAGGAGAGTCGACCCGCCGTCCTCTACCGCGTGCACTACACCTACTACGGCTGCCTCCTCCTCGTCGTCACGTCCATCGCCATCATCGTGTTCAGCCTCATCTCGGAAAAACAGCCGGAAAGCGAGGTAAGCCGGGGAGGAAAGGAATATGCATGTGTATTTTTGACAAGAGTGCAGGTACATTTGCAACTATTGGTATTTGGTGACTGCATAATGGCAATTTTAACAGAGAGAGAGAGAGAGAGAGAGAGAGAGAGAGAGAGAGAGAGAGAGAGAGAGAGAGAGAGAGAGAGAGAGAGAGAGAGAGAGAGAGAGAGAGAGAGAGGAGAGAGAGAGAGACATACACAGAGAGAGAGTGAACGAGACTCAGAGTCAAAGAGATAATGAGAGAGAGAGAGAGAGAGAGAGAGAGAGAGAGAGAGAGAGAGAGAGAGAGAGAGAGAGAGAGACAGACAGACAGACAGACAGACAGACAGACAGAGGAGTCAAAGAGATAATGAGAGAGAGAAAGAGCGCGCGAGAGAGAGAGAGAGAGAGAGCGGGGGGGGGGGGGGGGGGGAGCAGAGAGAGACAGAGACAGAGAGAGACAGACAAACAGACGGACAGGCAGAATCTACTCCCACCGTTAGAGCAGTGAGTGATCTTTTATATGCACCTTCCTACAACAGGACAGTACATACCACGCCTTTCATGTACTGGATGTTGTGCACTCTTCAGGACAGGGGAATAATTGAGCCCACAGAAGGTAATCGATCCCGTGACTCGTCGCACATCAGGCCTGCGATCTACCATTAAGATGCACACTACGCCAGAAGTGAATGAACGTCTCTTAAATTTCACAACGGCTATTGGGTAATTATGAAGCTAGTCTTTGATATTCATGTGCCAGTCTTGGGGTACTGCTTAGAGACAGGAACATCCCGAATCCATAGAGAACGACATATCCTGCGACCCTTAAAACCTCAGGCGAGCGCTCAAGCAGTAATAAGATGAGCCCATACCAACTGGCCTCAGATTACAGTTATCTCCCCATTTAAATGTCCGGAAATTTGTCCGCGCAAATAGTCTGCTCTTTGACTGTGATTATTTCATGGCAGACAGCTATGGAGTGGCAACTATTTGACTGAAGTTGACAGGGGAGAGCATGTAGTTTGTAAACGTGTGTAACTTGTTGACATTGAAGACTTGTTTGTGGTAATTCTGATCCATGCAAAAGTAGTGTTTTTGTGTAAAATGGGTGTACTCCGACCAGGTTTAGAGGGTGTGTTTCTTTAAACCAATATGCTGGGAGGAAGAGCTGGACAACAGGGGTTGTCCTTTTCAGGGTATGTGTCCCCCAGGCAGGCAAAGGTACGTACAAACATCCACGGGCCTGCTGATATTAATAAAAATGTTATAGCCACTATATAGAAACATATAGCGAAATTAATTGTGGTCTGTGGCCAACTCGTCTCCAGTTGACCGTTCGTCAAGAAGGATAACTCCAAAATGTACGTGTTACAGCTAGGTTGAGTTCAGTCAACAGGTATCGGTGGCATAGTGGTTAAGCCATCGCACTTAAGACTGGTAGGTACAGTGTTCGCAGCTCGGAACCGGCTCCCATCCTGAGTGAGGTTTAACGACTCAATGGGTAGGTGTAAGACCACTACACCCTCTTCTCTCTCACTAACCACTAACCACTAACAACTAACAATTAACCCACTATCATGGACAGACAACTCAGACAGCTGAAGATGTGTGCCCAGGACAGCGTGCTTGAATCTTAATTGGATATAATTGGACATAACGAAAACATGTTGAAATGAAAATGAAATGAATTTAGCCAGACCGAGCAGAATAACGTCCGCTAGACAGGTTTAGGCGCTTCACGGTAAACTAAGTGAGCACGTCGGGAACCAATCAAATAGTCCGCGAACGATAGAGAAACGTCAGGTCAGTTCAGAGAGTTTAACGCGCACATTCAGAGCAAGCTGTTGTAGCGCACGCCTGTCCTGGGCGCAGGTTTCGGCCTCAGCCGGTTCCTCCGTTCAGGACAGGAAAGGGGTGGGGAGGGTGAGGGGGGTGGGGAGGGTGAGGGGGGTGGGGCTGGGGCGCTGAACTGTCAGGTGCAAGGGAGCACCTGCAGTCCGACCGTGATCGGTAACAGGCGGAGGAGTGGTTTGATGCTATGGAATTTTTTTGTCCCGAAGGATGAGTCCAAAGAGAAATGGTGCGCATTTATGAGAAGGAAATTAGGCGCATTTTTTAATGGTCCGCTGAAATAGTAAAGAAGGGAGCTACGTACATAGTTTTGGAATTTAGTAAGCCGAGAGTAGCTCGTTAAGGGGACCTAGATGGCGTTGAAATGTCTCCCAAGGTCGCCCATAGGACCCTTAAAAGGGCCTGAACTGTTAGAAAAACATTAGCTGGCTAAACTTGGGGCTGCATTGCAATGTTTTCGCGGGCGATGTTTTAATTTGTCGAATTAAGGACTGAGTTAAAAACTGGCTTTGCTTAAATGTAATAATCAACAGAGGACGGTGATTTCAATCAGATTGCTCACTCCTCCCACTGTTTTCACAGGAAGACAGATCTAACTTAATGCTATGGGTTACCGGATGTTTTGATGTTACGGAGTTTCATGATAATTATTGTGTTGTCAATAAAACCTTTGCTCCGTGCGTGGTTAACAAAATAAAATTAGGGTGGTTAAAATTTTTTTTTTTTTTTTTTTTTTTTTTTTTTTTTTTTGGGGGGGGGGGGGTTCTTTCACGGTCATGTTCTTTATTTCGTTAAGTTTTACAACTTATCAGCGCAATACAATGTACAACAGAACAAACTATATACGGTGGTGTCGTGGTTACGCCATCGGACATAAGACTGGTAGGTACAGGGTTCGCAGGCCGGTACCAGCTCAAACCCAGAGCGAGCTTTTACAGCTCAATGGGTAGGTGTAAGACCACTACACCCTCTCCCCTCTCACTAACCAACTAAAAACTAACCCACTGTCCTGGACAGACAGCCCATATGGCTGAGGTGTGTGCCCAGGACAACGTGATTGAACCTTAATTGGATATAAGCATGAAAATAAGTTGAAATGAAATATAATGGATATATACAGGATTATGGTGGAGAGTGATTTTGAAACAAATAATAATAATAATAATAATAATAATAATATTAATAATAATAATAATAATTATAAATAATAATAATAATAAAACAGAAAAGTAATTGACTTATATTTTTTAATATATACAAGTCATTATTAAGTATATGTGTAATACAAGGATCTGAACGAAGACTGATTGAATAAATGAATGAACGAACAAATGAATGAATGAATGATTTAATTAATAAATGAATGTGTGAATGAATGAATAAATTAATGAATGAAGACTTAATGAGTGAACGAGTGAGTGAGTGAATAAGTGCGTGTGTACATGAGATAATGAGTTACACAATGTAGGTACTGAATGAAGGAAATAATGAATGAATGAATGAATTAATTAATTATCAATAGAACACAGAGTAAACAGCAGTGAAATAGATACATCTATGAAACACATTATGACGCGTATCAACGTAACATACCAAACATATATATATTTTCCTAAGATATTCCTAAACATGTTGCTCGCCATAGTCTAGATCCCCCCACCCCTACCCCGCAACTTTCCTGAACACGCGACTGACAAAAACAAACCTTCTACTCAAACCATGACATACTTTTAGAGATAGTTCATGGTCTTAATACGATTACTGAAGACGTGGGCACAAAATTGAAAGAAAAAAAACACGAACAAAAAATGCTATTTAAAATTTTTGAAACTAAATCACATATTATATATGATACTGGATAACAAAATCGTTTCATGAAATGTATTATTTTTTTGTTTCCATATCAAATTAGTAATATGTTTTGGATTTTTGTTATATAACTTCTAAAAAAACTAACACTTTACATTTAAATTCGCTTAAACAAAATTACGACTGTGTAGGCCCATTTTTGGAAGATTTCATTTAACAAGGTATTCTTTCTTTCTTATATAACCGGTCTCGATGGCGTCGTGGTCAGGCCATCGGTCTACAGGCTGGTAGGTACTGGGGTTCGGATCCCAGTCGAGGCATGGGATTTTTAATCCAGATACCGACTCAAAACCCTGACTGAGTGCTCCGCAAGGCTCTTGCACCGACCAGTGATCCATAACTGGTTCTACAAAGGTCATGGTTAGTGCTATCCTGCCTGTGGGAAGCGCAAATAAAAGATCCCTTGATGCTTGTCGTAAAAGAGTAGCCTATGTGGCGACAACGGGTTTTCTCTAAAAACAGTGTCAGAATGACCATGTTTGACGTTCAATAGCCGATGAGAAGATAAAAAGTCAGTATGCTCTAGTGGTGTTGTTAAATAAAACAAACTTTACTTTCCTTTTTCTTTCTTACAGTTATTGTCGTGATTATATTCATTTAAATATTCACTTAATATTCTGACCTGGGCATACACACCAGCTATCTGAGTTGTCTGCCCAGGACAGTGGGTTAGTGGTTAGTAAGAGTGAAGTCACCAAACCAATTGAGTTGTTAAAATCGCTCTGGTGGGAGCCGGTATCAGTACGAGAACCCAGTACCTACCAGCCTTATATCCGATGGTTCAACCACTACACCACCGATGCCGGGTCATGGTATGCAAAATATGCGTGACTGAAAAGTGTGACTAAATCACGTGCCATATTTTGTTCATATCAGTTACAGACTAACAGAGAAAAACAAATCTAATAATAATAAATCAAATTAAATATGATACGTGATTTCAAAAAGACAGTAATAATCATTCTGATGGAAGTAGGCGAATGACCTTGACATCCGATGCGACGTAATTAAGCCTACTTTTTTGCGTCTTGTGGATAAACTATCGTAAGATATCGTTTATTAATCTATCTCTCTACACGAACATTTTTCAAGCATGTGGGGATTTTTTTTTTTTTTTTTTTTTTTTTTTTTTTTTTTTTTTTTTAAATTTGACAATAGATTAAAAAAAGTAATTAAAAAATAGAAATAAACGAATGCAATGTCTTGACAACCATTGTTCAGAACGCTTTCACACACGCATTTACCTGGTTTAATTTGATCATAGGATCGAATCCACTCGGTGGACATATTGTTCTTTCCCCGTCCCAGCAAGTGCCGCATCACTGATATACGAAATGTCGTGGTTATGTACTGCGCTGCCTTTGGGGGAAATGCTGGTAATGAACTTATCAAATGTTCTATAGCCGACTATCCAATGCTTTACGTAGTGATCTGACTTGTGAGTTACAAAGAAGTGATCAATGATAGGCCCAAGCTTAGCTAAAGAATGGATCTGCAATGTTCAAAATGACCAAATACCTGCATCATTTGCATATTATTAGTCCCCTACCGGTCAAACCGGAGAGGACTATAGGTTTCATCTCCGTCCTTCTCTCTGTCTGTATGTCTGTCTGCCTGTATGTCTGTATGTATGTCCGTATGTCCATCTGTCTATCTGTATGTTTGTGTGTAGATTTATCATGTACTTTTACAGGCCAAGTCTGACTTTCATGGCCCTTTAACTTCCGGACTTCTTTTTTAGATGGTCTTCAGATATTGAACTGAAATTGTATATATATATATATATATCTTTATAGTATACTGTTACAGATGAAGTTTAACTTTCATGGCAATTTACCCATTTTTGACAGAGTTAAGGCCCTTGAACTTAGAAGATATGAAGAAAAAAAAAATCCGGAATTTTGTTTTGCAATACCTGAAAATATTGAGGTGAAATTTTGTATATAGCTTTACCATGTACTGTTACTGATCAAATCTAACTTTCATAATGATTTACCCTCTTTTCACAGATGTTTGACCCTTGAATTTAGGAGATTTGAAATATTGTTGGGTCAGGTAGGACTCATTAAAAGACAAACAATGTACTGGTATTAAATTAGAGTACAAAAAAGACAACATTGATTTATTTATAGTAATTACTTTATTACTATACGCTGATGACACTGTTATTGTAGCAGAATCCCCTGAGGACCTGCAAAAATCATTAAATATTTTGTTCAGAATATTGTGAAAAATGGAGATTAAAACTAAATATTAAGAAATGTAAAATACTTATATTTGGTTCAAATTCACCAAGAAAGAAAGAAAGAAGTGTTTTATTTAACGACGCACTCAACACATTTTATTTACGGTTATATGGCGTCAGACATATGGTTAAGGACCACACCGATTTTTTTAGAGGAAACCCGCTGTCGCCACATAGGCTACTCTTTTTACGACAGGCAGCAAGGGATCTTTTATTTGCGCTTCCCACAGGCAGGATAACACAAACCATGGCCTTTGTTGAACCAGTTATGGATCACTGGTCGGTTTACACCTACCCATTGAGCCTTGCGGAGCACTCACTCAGGGTTTGGAGTCGGTATCTGGATTAAAAATTCCATGCCTCGACTGGGATCCGAACCCAGTACCTACCAGCCTGTAGACCGATGGCCTGCCACGACGCCACCGAGGCCGGTAAATTCACCAAGAAATAAATCATTTCATATTACAGACATCAAATTTAACATTGTTGATACATACAAATATTTAGGCATTATATTTTCTAGAACTGGACCATTTGTTGAAGCCCAAAACAATTCTTATAGCGCAGGCTAAAAAAGCAATGACGTTACTAAACATTAGAATTAGAAATTTTTAATCTATAGATTGCCAGCTGCGCATTTTTGATAGTACTATTATCCCAATTCTCCTGTATTCTTCAGAAATCTGGGGATCTGGTAATAGCCAAAATATCGAACAAATTCAATTAAATTAAATTTCTTAAGAGACATACTGAGACTTAGAAAGAGTACCCCACTCCCTAGGATTTATGGTGAATTGGGAGTTTTCCCCCTAGATATTAAGCAAGATGCCTCGCTCGTAACTGGAAAGGCCTCCAAAATATCAGCAATATTATACAGAATCATGATATGTGAAACTTTTAATCATGGATATAGATTTAAATGGTTAATTAATACAAAGGATACCCCAAACATGTTAGGCTTGGGGAATTATTGGTTAAATCAAAATATTACAAGTAAGAAAGCATTCACTCATACTGTAAGTCAAAGCTTGGAATGATAATTAAAATTCATATTCGAAATGTTCCACATACAGAATTTTCAAATCGACTCTTTCATACGAACATTATCTTCTATATTTACCTGGAAAACTGCGAACAATATATTGCCGATTCAGGACTTGTAATCACTATCTACCAACTGAAACTGGCCGATGGCAAAACATCGATAGACAAGAACGAAAATGTCCTCTCTGTAACACCACTTTAGGTGATGAATATCATTATTTATTTCAATGTACATATTTCTCAAATGAAAGATTCATATATCTAAAAAATATTATTATGACAGACCCAATGCTTATAAATTCTTTCAATTTTTTAATTCGAAAAAGCTATCAACGACAAAGAAATTATGTATGTTCCTAAATGTGATTAACTCTGTTCTCAAAAATATTTATACAGCATAATTATAGACATTACGTAAAAGTATACTACTGCTTATAACACTGTTAGATTATTAAACCTATTGTGTATTATGTGCATATTATATGTGTGTATATATACATATATATATATATATATATATATATATATATATATATATATATATATATAATATATGTGTATTTATATTTTTTGTCAAGCGATTACTGTAGCCGTCTGTATTATATGCTCAATGCATCACCGTTTGGTAATCTGAGATGAATAAAGTTCTGTTCTGTTCTGGTAGGGGACGTGTATTGCTTTAGCAGTACTCTCAAATTGTTTGTTTCATTTCTAGCTGAAAGGTGTTACGTGGTGGACCACAGTGGATACATTAGATCCTGACCCAAAAGAAGAATACGAAGAACAGAATGGACCAGAAAGTGAGTACCCCACCACCCCCAACCCACCCCACCCCCACCCCACCCCACCTCCACCCCCAGGTCAGGGCAGGTCATAGGGCTTAAAGTTTGGTTTATTTAACGACACCACTAGAGCACATTGATTTATTAATCATCGGCTATTTAATGTCAAACATTTGGTAATTTGACATATAGTCTCAGAGAGGAAACCCGCTAGCGATCTTTTTTATATGCTAGATCATAGACTGACCGTGCATCAAGCGAGCGCTTTATCACTGGGCTAAGTCCCGACCCGCCATAGGGCTTAACGTGCACATTCAGAGCAAGATGTAGTTGCGCACGCCTGTCATGGGCGCAGGTATTGACTTACGCCGGCTCCTTCGTCCAAGACAGGAAAGAGTTTGGGGTGGGTGAGAGAAGGGACCTGCCCCCACTAGTCCAGTGCAAGAGAGAGAGAGAGAGAGAGCACTGACAGCCCGCCCAGGGTCGGTAGCGGGCGGGGGACACACCCACCTCCTGAGGTTTACACATCTATAGCACTATCAGATACCCACGTGTGATGTGTGTATTGTGTGCATAGTTCCATTGCGTGAGGCTGGGTCATTATCGTCCATCACTCCAGTAAAAAACACCCGTCACATTAACTGTGTATAAACCATATTAACTGAAACACGCATCCATTCGCACAGGTGTTAATAGAAAAAGACAAACTTTAACAATGCATTGTCTGGATACGAGTCTTTCCAAGTGTTCTTTGCTTTCACATTGTACGGTTTACATGATTTTCCCCAAGTCCCCAGACACCCAATAAAACTCTCATTGCACGATGGCCATTGAACGAGTAGCTAGTTCAGCGCCAGTATTTCTCACTTAACTGTGCGAAGAGAACACAGTCTTTAAGTGTTACTGATGCTGTGTCCCTCTTGTTTGATTCATTAACTGAAGACAGACGATCAATCAATCAATTGTGCGCCATATGCTAAATGTTCAAGTACGCCTGTTGTGAGCACATGCTCCAGTTTCTCGGAAATCTGTTCAAGAAAGAGTGTCGACCGACAGACATACCCTCCCCCCCCCCGTTTCTTGTCTTGGACACATCCACCGTGGAATCTCGGAGAATGTGCCCAAGACAGTTGTGCTTTAACCTTCAGTGGATGTAAGCACGAGTCAACTGAATAATTGATTGATTGATCGATCGCTTGATTGCTTGCTTGCTTGCTTGCTTGCTTGCTTGCTTGATTGATTGTCGACAGAAACAATTTTTTTGATAGAACATTGTTATATAAAAATATTTAATGAAAATTCAGAATTTTGTTATTTCGTTTCATTTTACCCTGTTGCCGTCCCGGGCGCAAGTGTTTTGACATCGCCAATGGCTGTGTCCAGGATGGACGAGAATTGTGTCAGTTATACAAACCATGTTCATCCCCATGAACGATTAGTTCAGACGAAATGAACAGAAAGAATAATTCATTGTATTGTATAGGTAGTACTAAACCAAATAACTTCCGGCTGGGTCAAAGTTCGAGGTGCACCGAACTTATGATAGAAAAGTCAACACCACACGTCCTGTGATTGGTGATAAATGTGAGTGTGTTGGTTATAAAAAAAATAGCTTAATCTGCGCAAAACATGTATGCAATTTTATTTCATCAAGTATCACTGTGTCAAATAGCCTTGTGCTTGAAACATGTATGGGATACCTATTAAAAAAAGAACTCGAATTTTGTGCGGAACTAGGGTAGTCATAGACGCTACCCGTTATCTCTGAAATGAACAGCTTGACCCCCATTGTTTTCTGATTCACTTTAAGGCTGAGGGGTCGTAGTAATTTTATCTGTGGTGTTTATGTCGATTGATACGCTGCAGGTAAGGAGTTTTAGCCACATATATTACTATTGTCGTCTATGGTATTTGATTTGGTGGTATACACCCTAAAGGCCTAGGCATTAAAAGGGTCAAATTCAAGAATCGATATTGGCAGGGAGCAGTAAGTAGACACATGTCGTTCAAACTGCATAATGTGTTTCCTAATAATCAACTTTTGCTTTCCATTTTATTTTTGACACTATTCCAGAAACATGTATATTTTTAAGAGCGATAATATAAATAATTAAATATATCCACTTTTGTCTCGTTGTCTGCATTGCTGTTAAAAAAAGGGGCTAGGCGTAGCCCAGTGGTAAAGCGCTGACTTGATGCCCGGTCGGTCTGAGATCGATCCCCGTTGATGGGCCCATTGGGTTATTTCTCGTTCCAACCAGAGCACCACGAATGGTATATTAAAGGCCGGGGTGTGTGTTATCCTGTATATGGGATGGTGCAGATAAAATACATCTTGCTACTAATAGAACAATGTAGCGGGTTTCTACTCTATAATTATATGTCAGAATTACCTATTGTTTTTATAATAATATATTGTTTTGTTAATAAATCAATGTGTTCTAGTGGTGTTGTTAAAGGGACATTCCTGAGTTTGCTGCAATTTTTAAGATGTTATCGACTAACATAGACTTTTTTTTACGAGTGTAATTACATATCAAATATATTGGCCTGCATAGAATATTAGTGGCTGTATATTAAATGTGTTTCTGATCGTTCTAATATTTGTACTCGGTTAAATTTCATTTTATTTCCTAAACTATGTTTTTTTCGTACGTACGAAATTATTTGAAGACAAAATCCAGTTTGGGCTTCTTACAAATATTAAGACGACCAGAAATACATTGAATATACAGACACTGATATTCTAAACAAGAAAATATATTTATTATATAAGTTCAATCGTAGAAATATTTTATTAGTTGGAAACTTCTTACAATGCAGTAAAGTCAGGAATGTCCCTTTAAGACGACCAGAAGTACATTGAATATACAGACACAGTTATTCTGAACAAGAAAATATATTTAATACGTAAGTTTAATCGTAGAAATATTTATTAGTCGGAAACATCTTACAATGCAGTAATCTCAGGAATGTCCCTTTAAACGTTTTTTTGCTGTTAAAACCTTGCATTACAAGTGTAATTAAGGGTCTAATTCTGAGGTAAATTTCTAGAACTGTTTTTCACTTTACGTTTCTAGCATTTGCTTCTAACTTAAAATCTGAAAAAGTAAAACATTGCTCCCCACTCCACAAAATTAAATTTCAAGCCATGGATAAATTAAATATCTGAAGTATTTCAAGCCTTGGATAAACTAAGTGTCAGAAGTATGATTTATTTATTTCTGTTGTGAATTAATGAAACAATTTAGATGCAATTTAGACAAATAAAATGGGAATTTTACCAATATAGATGCATTAATGATTTTGAGTGAAACAAGTATTTACAGGAATAGAATCTAAGACTCGCCACTTCCCTATTTTTCCAGAAGAGTAGACATTGTACTGGGACACAACATCAATTATTCATCTTCATCTGGATACAATTCTTTATTTTTAATTAGATTAACGTTTTGTATATCCCCGAAGCTTCAAATTTCTCGACTTGCTCTCGTGTCAAAGCCATTTGTTTTCCTACTCTTATAATGCACGAGGTGACGGATGTGACGTCACACATGCATATTTATAACCAACCAAAGAAGCTACTAAACTACGTCTCCAACCACAACAGACATCGATAGTCCCACGGGCAGTTAAATGTGTTAGCGACATTGCGATTCTTATAGTCAAATTAAGGTATGTTTTTTTTAAAAGGGACTATCCTGAGTTTGCGATGAGTTAAGATGTTGCCGACTAAAAGAGACTTTTCAACGACTGTAATTACATATTAAATATATTGTTCTGCATAAAATATTAGTGGATCTATATCAAATACATTTCCGATCGTACTAGTCTTTGTACTCGGTCATATATATATATATATATATATATATATATATATATATATATATATATATATATATATATATATATATATATTATTTTTTATTATTATTATTTTTATTTTCGTACGAACATTATTTGGAGACCAAATCCTATTTGGTCTACTAACAAATATCAACACTATCAGAAACATATTGAAAAGTTAAAGTTTATTTTGTTTAAAGACACCACTAGAACACATTATTTATTTAACATCGGCTATTGGATGTCAAACTTTGGTAATTCGAATTCAAGTTCAAGTTCGTTTATTGGGTTAGGCTTTTACAACATATCAGCATTATAACAACGTAAAACATCAATACTAGTATATACAATAGTGTGGAACAATGGTGGAGAGTCGGACAAATACATACAAACAACTAATATAAGAAGCATTATATATGTACATATAATTAATTTGCTGGTACAAGTAATTGTTCTCTAAATCGGTTCGCCTGTCGTAAGAATTTGCCAAGATTATTTATCTTCTTATTGTTTTCATTTGTCAAGTGTTGTATTAGTTTAAAGACACTGGGGAGGTTAAAATAGTATTTTTAAAAATAAATTTCTTTCTTAATATTTCATATCGTGGACACGAAAGGATACACACATTTATTACCTTTTAGATAAATTTCATGCGTTTTGATTGGTCAATAGCTAATGCATACCACAAGTACACAGTTCCATTTGCGGGAAAATACAGAATTTGCCGGGGTGTACGAAATGTCACGTGACTTGCTCGACTGTTTGTACGAAAATTCAAACTGCGGATGAGACCGACGACATTTTCTCCAACATGCCTCACTGATTAACATTCCCAGTCTGGAGCTCCACGCGGTAAGACGTGTTTGTTTCGCTTGTGCACACTGCACGTGCTTTCGTGTGCTCGACTTGGGGGTCCTTCATTTCGTTGTTTTTGTCAGCGAAATGAAGTTTTCTACTGGGATGTATGCGGCCATTGGAACTGATTGAACGCTGGAACGCTTCTCGTTTCGACAGTCTGCACCACCAGGTTGGATTCTTTTTCAGCGAGATTCCTCGCCTCCACGTTTTTCTCCGTCTGACTATGTTGACTTGTTTTTTCGTGACTCGTATGACGGCCATTCTGCAGAACGCCACGGTTGTTCGCGTTTAGTCTCTACATGTCCGAGCCTGTCCTAGCAGCACTGGAAGACTGACCGCCCCACTCTAAGAAGAAATAGGAAGCGGGGTCGGCCCCTACGACTCTTTTTCTAGACTTTACATTGTTTTATAGTGATACCATCTCGTATCCTCCGGAGTCGGGCCCGTCCGCACCACTATACCAACCCATGACGACTGGACTATACCCTAGTCTGATACTCTACTCGTTCAGACGGATCCGGCTTCTCAAGATCTGTATTTCAGCACAGCACTACACCTTCAACGTCTATCGACTGTCAATCTAGGGGTTTTCTTGACGGGATGCAACCCATCTCGTCCCTTTAAGCTGTGCACCCAAACGGCCTTAACGAGGCCACTCGCGTGGACATATCGATCGGACTTTAAACGTTTAGATCTGCGTTCAAAATTTTATGTCGAAATTACTTCTTTTTTGTAATATTATTAAATAGTCCGATCCTCTCTTCTTTCTCTTATTTAATTTTGGACTGTCCTTCTAAAATGCACCAAATTATATAAATATTCGGCCGAGCAGTCAATTCTTTTTTATTTTTGGCTTGTAACCTTTTTCTTTTTTTTCTTTAATTTATTTACTTTTTTACTAATTGCTATTTTCAAAATTCTGCCCATTTTCACCCCCCCCCCCCCCCCCTCTCCATCCCGAGTCACGCCACCGATCTTATCGGAGGTCGGACTCGGGATGGGCGTGTTCGAAACCCTAGTGGTATATGGGCACGTTAAACTAGTTATCATCATCATCATCATCACTGATTAAATTTTTTAAAAGTCTTGAATTCATTATGAATGGGAATACCACAATCTAATTAAAATTAGCTCCACTATTACATGTGGATCTAACAGCAGCCAGTTGGACTCATGTCCACCAATCAAAACCTTACTTGCAGAATCATGCCAGTGATTTAAAAATAATTTGAAAACATTCCGAATTATCCTGAGGGTATACGATATGGTTCATGTGAATCCAAAATCTGTATTCCCTACGGCTGCGCTTCAGGAAATAGAGATTTCGAAGGGGCGTACAATCCCGTACTCCTGTCAACCCCCCCCCCCTCCCCCCAAGAAACACACAAAAAAACCCGCGTAACTAATAGTTTAGTCTTAGAGAGAAATTGCCCAATGGGTTACCGAAGGGGATTGATTCTAGACCGACCGCGCATCAGACCTTTACCATTGGGCTACGCCCCGCCCCAAGAAACACATTGAATATACTGACATAGATATTCTAAACAAGAAAATATATTTGCTATGTAATTTTAGTCGCTAAATATTTCATAAATCGGAAACATCTAACAATGCATCAAACTCGGAATAGTCCCTTTAATATATATTTTTTTCTTTCTTCAATATTGGCCACAGATGCTACACATCTGCCACCCGCATTCTTCGAACCAATAATGAAGGACTGGAGTTTTCTCATGGCGACTATTAATTTCTTTTTGTCTACATACTTTATATTTACAGCCATTGACACGCCTTCAGGAAATGATGACAGTGGGGAAGGAAAATGCCACAGGTGGTTTGACTTTATTTGTGGCATTCCAAAATCTCACGGGAGGTCACGTGACTCTCCCGAGATTACAGTTCCGCAGAGACGAGAGTTCTTAAAACAGAATCCAAGATGGCAGACGATTTTGAATGTGAACGCAGCGATTGCACTTAGTGTAATGGCATTTTTACTGGGGTTTTTCAAATAAATTTCGTTCATAAATATTTTGTAAAGTATATATTCAATGTATTCATTTCAATCAGTATATTATGATATATGACAATAGGAAATGATTTTGTACCCCCCCCCCCCCCCCCCCCCCCCCCCCAACAAAAAAATAACAACAACAACAAACAACAACAACAACAAAAAAACCAAAAAAAAAACCCAACAAAACAACACATGCTTAGGAACGAAACAGTAGTAAAGATAGTTTTACAAAAGACGTTTTGTTTTTATCTGTCCTGTTGGTGTTATGTTATGTTATTGTGTTGTAGTTGTTATTTTTCTTCTTTTTATTTTCGTTAGTGGTGGTCATATTTTTAGTTGATGTATTAGATGTATGATGTATATTGTTAGATCACCAAAATGAACACTTTCCAACACTGTCAAAATGTGCTTCTAGGTTAAAAAAACAAAAAAAAAAAAAAAAAAAAAACCTTATTCCAAAAACAGAAATGCGCCTATCAGTACTGGGGCAGAAAGTAGCCCAGTGGTAAAGCGTTTGCTTGATGCCTGGTCGGTCTAGGATCGATCCCAGTCGGTGGACCCATTCGGCTATTTCTCGTTCCTGCCAGTGCTCCACAACTGGTGTAACAAATGCCGTGGTTTGTACTACCCTGTATGTGAGATGGTGCATATAAAAAGATCCCTTTCTGCTAATCGAAAATAGTAGCCCATGAAGTGGCGGACAGCGGGTTTCCTCCCTCAATATCTATGTGGTTCTTAACCATATGTCCGACGCCATATAACCGTAAATAAAATGTGCTGAGTGCGGTGTTAAATAAAACATTTACTTCCTTCGATCAGTACTATTTTTTTAAATAAATTAATTTCAACTTTAGACAAATTTTATCCAGAACATGGATTTGCTCATTTCCGAGACGGGCATTGCTGACCCAGAATCAGGTGATGCCGTGGTGTCACCTCTGATCCCAATATGCGTAAAACTGCACAATGGACTATTTCTTCCTCTTTTGTAATTCCATTTTGAACTGAAGCCAAAATGTAGACTTTAATTAACTTGACAGCTAACCAAGATCGCGTCGGCTTAATGTATAATGCATAAAGTATTGTCCAAAATTTCTTGCTAAATTTGATTTTTATGGAAAATCTATGGTATGTAAGGAAGTAGGGAGAGTTTAATCAGCGTTGCTAATAAAGAGTTCTATGAGGTACCCATCATCAATGGATCAATCTTAAAATTCACTATATGCACTTACTTACAGCTCCATTACAATCTTATAAAAGTCAGTGGGAGGTCATGTCTTGAGGCGCGTGAGCATGGATTTATATAGGGGAGGGGTGGGGTGGGGTGGGTCTAGACTGGAGAGCGAACTCCCCAGGGGGGTCGAGTCGTGATCCGGCGGAAAATATATAGAAAAAGTAAGAAACTTCGGTTTAACGGTGTGTGTGTGTGTGTGAGTATGTGTGTGTTTGTGTGTGTGTGTGTGTGTGCGTGCGTGTGTCTCTGTGTGTGTGTGTGTGTATGTGCGTGCGTGTGTATATGTGTGTCTCTGTGTGCGTGCGTGTGTGTGTGTGGTTGTGTTTCTCTGTGTGTATGTGTCTGTGTGTGTGTGTGTGTGTGTGTGTGTGTGTGTGTATGTGAGAGAGAGAGTGTGTGTGTGTATGTTCTATAATTAAAACTGGCTTCCATATTCGTTTTGTCACCATCCTGCATACGTCTGTGAGACCAATCAAAAGCCGTCGTTAATACAATATTTTAATTTTATGCAATGGAAGTTATCTACCTGTTTGTGTACGATTCTCTTACTTTTCTCTAGATTCAGTTTACTCATTTCTGTTTTAATTGAGTTTCTTGCATGCGAAGTAGAATTCATATCTAACCCATTGTCTTTTGTTGGCAGACCATTGTCTGTTTGTTTCGGCGGGTTTTGTTAAAGTTTGTTTTGTTTAATGACACCACTACAGCACATTGATATATATAGTTTATTATCGGCTATTGGATGTCAAACATTTGGCAATTTTGAAATATAGTCTTAAAAAAGAAACCCGCTACATTGTTCCATTAGTAGCAAGGGCTCTTTTATATTCACCATCCTACAGACAGGATAGCACATACCACATCCTTTGATATACCAGTCGAGAAATTGTCCAAATGGGCCCACCGACGGGGATCGACCCACTGGTCCCTTGGGTTTTGTTCGGCCTAATCAGTGCTTCTCGACTGATATATCATAGGCATTGCATGTGATCAGATCAATAATAATAATAATAATAAAATTAAATATAACTTTTTAAAAAACCACCCTGATCTGTAGCTAAAATTGTGAATCAGGTCGATTTTGATATCTGTTTTTAATCATCTATGGACATTTCCCCAACGAACTGTAAAGTAATTTAAATATTTTTTAATCATCTATGGACATTTCCCCGACGAACTGCAAAGCAAACACCACATGACATTCTTTGATGAACCTGTCATAAAAGTTAAATTAAGTTATTAAGTAATATGTAAAAATAAAATGGCAAAATTTGGACGCCTTTCTGCATTACTGAATACATTCAAGATAGCCATTAACGGTGATAATAATCGCTAACGTCATCGACAACATCATTACAATTAACATAACTCTATCGTATCTGATTTCTATAATTAAAACTGGATTCCATATTCGCTTTGTCACCGTCCTGCATACGTCCGTGAGAAACCCAACACCTGAGACAATAATCCTAACACTAGACTGGCGGTTTTTAGATCCCGAGTTTATTTTAACTGCTCTATGGATTTGATGGACTTCGTGTCCCACGATGGTTCACGCCTTGCAATGTACTTGCGCGCGAGCAATCTGGTTATTGCCACAAAGTGCCTCAACTGTTTGCTCTGTGAATGCGGAAATGAGAAAAAATAAGAGAAGAATCCGGAAATAGGGGAAAATCGGATACGCTAAATTGTTGGTGTTTCGGCGAGTGTCTGACATCACGGTGCGGTATTGCCGTGAACAATTATATAGTATTGATCTCCAGCCACGCCGAGAGTCTCAGTGACCTCACGCTGTAGGACCGGTCATCGAGTGCGCTGGAGAAACGGGGTGCGGCGGGGTGGGCGGGGAAGTGAGTGCGTCACTGTGTGATCTCATCAACCTTCGGCACTGATATACCAAAAGCCGTGGTATGTGCTGTCTATATGTATATAAAAAAGTGAATATAAAACATCATCGCCGAAACTCTTAATAACCTCAGACTATAGGACCGGCCATCAAGTACGCTGGAGAAACGAGGTGCGGCGAGGTGGGCGGGGGAGTGAGTGCGTCACTGTGTGATCTCATAGCAACATTCGGCACTGATATACCAAAAGCCGTGAGTGTGCTGTCTATATATATATATATATATATATATATATATATATATATATATATATATATATATATATATATATATGTAAAATAAGCCAATAAACAACTCCGAGAATCGTATTAACCTCAAACGACCGAACCGGTCATCGAGCATACAGGTGCGGCGGGATGTATTGGGGGTGCGGGTAGAGTGGGGGTGAATTTGTCACTGTGTAATCGCATTACCTAGCGGCAATGATACAGCAAACTTGAAAGATCGTGGTATGTGCTGCCTGTCTGTATATAAAAGCGAATGTAAAAGATTCACGACGAGACTCTTATTGACGTCAGACGACTGAACCAGTCATCGAGTGAGTACACTTGTGAGACTGGGTGCGGTGGGATGGGGGAGTGAGTGCGTCACATTGTGATCTCATCACCCTACGACACGGATATACCAAAGGCCGTGGTATGTGTTGCCTGCCTGTGGGAAAGCGATTCCATAAACTAACGGGCACGAGCTGAAAACAATCAAGTTAATCTCATTAATGTTTGGTATATTTTTTTTCAAGCAGAAACCCTTTAATAAAAGAACAATTAAATATAGATACATATTCATCTTGTTGTAAAATACGTATAAGTAAACTTGTTCAAATACACGTAAATCCCAGACGTCTTGTTGTTTCTAACTGTCAGAATGCATTTCTTAGTCAGTCAGCAATCACTCCATTGAACCACTCACATTTGTAAAATACTTCAGGTTCGCTAATTGTAGATATAACGATATCCAAACCCTGAGTGAGTGCTCCGCAAGGCTCAATGGGTAGGTGTAAACCACTTGCACCGACCAGTGATCCATAACTGGTTCAACAAAGGCCATGGTTTGTGCTATCCTGCCTGTGGGAAGCTCAAATAAAAGATCCCTTGCTGCTAATCGGAAAGAGTAGCCCGTGAAGTGGCAACAGCGGGTTTCCTCTCAAAATCTGTGTGGTCCTTAACCATATGTCTGACACCATATAACCGTAAATAAAATGTGTTGAGTGCGTTGTTAAATAAAGCATTTCTTTCTTTCTTTATATAACGATATGGCAAAATGGTTCTGATTCATATTAAATCTGCTTTCTAACGTAATATAATAAAACAGACGTTGACGTTTTCGAAATACATGTACTTTCAATAGTGTCACTTGCTTTATGCAGACATTCAGTATAGTATTCCAAGTTAAAGGCACTTCGCAATCTAAGTAATCTGAGCAATATTTCTGTAAACTATTTACTTGCTTCGTGTGTGTGCCTTCAGATGTTCCTCTGTTTACGGACGCCATTGAAAAGTGTTTATCGCTTGTACTAATGGACGTTATAAAAGTGGCAGTCCTCCTATAAACAGCAGAGACTAGCTCCGTCCACTCCAAACCATATCAAAGGCCGTGGTATGTGCTATCCTGTCTGTGGATGGTGCATATAAAAAGATCCCTTGTTACTAATGAAAACATGTAGCGGGTTTCCTCTATGTGACTGCGTCAAAAATGTCCATATGTTTGACACCCAATAGCCGACGATTAATAAATCAATGTGCTCTAGTGGTGTCGTTAAACAGAAAAAACAAACAAAAAAACATAACCCCTGATGGAACAACTTCTGTACCAGAATTATATACGGCGGTGTTTGGAATCTGAATGCAATGAGCATACTCTAAGATATCTTAGAAGTTGTGATACGTAGACATCAAAAGCTGGAGCAGAAGGTATATTGTTCTACAAAAAGTTGAAGGAAGGAAATGTTTTATCTTAACGACGCACTCAGCATGTTTTATTTACGGTTATATGGTGTCAGACATATGGTTAAGGACTACACATATATTGAGAGAGGAAAACCGCTGTGGCCACTTCATGGACTACTCTTTTCGATTAGCAGCAAGGGATCTTTTATATGCACAATCACACAGACGGGGTAACATAAAGTTCAAGTCATTCATTTTGTCATACAGATTAGTTTGGAAAAAAAGAAATGTTTTATTTAACGACGCATCAACACATTTTATTTACAGTTATATGGCGTCAGACATATGGTTATGGACCACACATAAACTGAGAGAGGAAACCCGCTGTCGCCACTTCATGGGCTACTGTTTTTGATTAGCAGCAAGGGATCTTTTATATGCACCATCCCACAGACAGGGTAGTACATACCACAGCCTTTGATATACCAGTCTTGGTACACTGGCTGGAACGAGAAATAGCCCAATGGGCCCACCGACGGGGATCGATCCCACACCGACCGCACATCGAGCGAGCGCTGTACCACTGGCCTATGTCCCGCCCCAGATTAGTTTCGAGACCAAGTGTCGCTTGGAATCTCTATGCATAGATCGTAGTTTTGAAAAAAAACCCTGCTGTAATACCTTCAGATGTTTCTTTTAACTCTAGTGTGTAAATCAAAGTTAAAGATGTAAGACCATCAATATAGAGGGAAGTAAAGTTGAACGTTTCATACAGATTCCTTCGTTTTAATTTAAACAGATTAGTCAGAAATGC
The DNA here is from genome assembly GCF_016097555.1 of Gigantopelta aegis. Classification (NCBI taxonomy): domain Eukaryota; kingdom Metazoa; phylum Mollusca; class Gastropoda; order Neomphalida; family Peltospiridae; genus Gigantopelta; species Gigantopelta aegis. The sequence goes on along the minus strand of NC_054712.1, from coordinate 37,331,063 downwards.
TGATTCAAATGTATAGAGAAGAAATTCCGCCCATATCAAACATACACACCCACCCCTTTATATGCCCTGGAACGAAGGAAATTATTTTTATTAAATGACGTATACATGACGTACACATTTTATTTACGGTTATATGACGTCAGACATATGGTTAAGGACCACACAGATATTGAGGGAAGAAACCCCCTGTCGCCACTTCATGGGCTAGTCTTTTCGATTAGTAGCAAGGGATCTTTTATATGCACCATCCCATAGACAGGATAGCACATATCACGGCCTTTAATGTACCAGTCGGTGTGCGCAGCACTAGCCGGAGCGATATTTCGTTTTGCCCTGGATTCACTCACAGATGTATCCCGAGGTTGTGCCCAGGGTAGACCTATATGAACCTTAATTGAATACAGGCACGTTGATAGAGTTTAAGCAAGCAATTATTATTTTAATCACATCGGCCATTTATCGCATTCTCGTGGCATTTCACAGATTTTTCGAATCTGTGATTCTATTGTCAAGTGGAAGTGACATCAGTCCAACTAAAAGGATATTGCTATTAAAGGAAACGGGACTTTGGTGTTTCTATTTTGCAGTGTGGCAGCTGTGAGCTAAGTTTCACTTCCTCGTGAAATACGATAATAATACCAATATTATTTAGCTGCCCACTAATTGTGGAAGCTGTTAAACTCGCCTCCCACCTGGTATTTAACGATTGGTGTTGCAGTTTGATCCGCTAGCAGCTGTTTCCGGATTCACTACTTCCAAGGGAATGTGCTGTCGCAAATCAATAATCAGGTAACAGATAAACACCGCATAGGTCACCAACCGCTTTCATTGTACATGCATTTGATGCGTGCATTTTGTTTTGGAGATAGCTTGTAGAATGGGTCTCTGTTTTATCGCGATACTTGACAAAATTATTTCTATAATAAATTATATATATATATATATATATATATATATATGTATGTATGTATGTGTGTATGTATGTATGTATGTGTGTGTGTGTGTGTGTGTGTGTGTATGTGTGTGTGTGTGTGTGTGTGCGCGCGCGTAAGACCTACTTCGATTGATTATTAATTTAACACAGGTTTTAATAGATACTTGAACCATCAAAGCTCAAAAAGAGAAATATTTACTACAAATAAACATGAATATTTGTTCAAACGTTTATGATTAGTTTCGTGCTTATATTCTAGTAAAGTTCAATCAGTCGTTAAACTCAAACTGGGTGGGAGCCGGTGTCACATATAATTTGCACTCCCTAGGATTTGCACTCCCCAGTCAACATTATACGTAGATTAAGCACTCCCCAGTGCATATTATACATGTAATATACACTCCCCCAGTCTATATTATATGTATAATATGCACTCCCTCTGAATAATATGCACTCCCCTAGTCTATATAACATGTAGGCTATATTAATGTTTTAAGTACTCACATAATGATATTTGTTTTAGTGTTTTTTATGTTTGTATCGCCAGTGGACTTTGTAAACATTTACATAAATCTCAATGGCGAATCTAGGTGGGTATGTGAACCAGGGGCGGACCCAAGGAGGCCAAAACGTTCCTGGATCCGCCCTTGCTAATTTACAGAATAATAAATTATGTGTGGTGATCGGATGGATCCCAGAATCTCTTGACTCATCCCTTGCTACCCTTACTTCCGATTAATATGACAGGAATTATGTAGAAATAACATTGCAAAGCTTGGTCTTAAACATGTTTATATTTTAGAACAAAACATTGACTTCAGATCCACCCTACCCCAGTTAAGTGCCACATTGTAAGCCCATCAACATTCCTGCTTTCTGTGTTCATATTAGAGATCCGATATTGACAACCATTGTTTGTTTAAAAACATTTGTAATTTTTTAAGTAAAAGAAGTTGTAGACGATCTGAAAGACAAAGGAAAAAAAACGAATTTTAGACGACCTTGCAAACGATTTTCCGTTGAAAATGGAAAATTATTGTACTAATTATAATAATCAAATAAAGGTAACTTCCTTTTGGTGCGTGTCAGTAATATATGTGAATATCAGCGTAGAAAACAATAATATACACATGCGATATATCTATACTATAGTTGTGAGTAACGATACTAATCATGTATACAATTTACAATTATAACGTGTACATTCATGATTATCTCGATGTTAAGGGGCCCAGTGGTAACACGCTCGCCTGATGCGCGGTCGGTCTACGACTGGTAAATAAAAGACCATGGTATGTACTATCATGTCTTTGGGATGGTGCATATACAAAAATATCCCTTGCTACTAATGGGAAAATATAGCGGGTTTGCTAAATCTAAGACTTTATGTCAAAATTATCAAATATTTGACATGCTACATGTATATTCGATCATTGATACATCAGTATGCTCTAGTAGTGTCGTTTAAAAATGTGCACAGGCCTAGGCGCAATTAGTTGATGTTATACAATGTATTTTGTTCAGTGCGTGATAATAAATAGATCGTTATTATATTCACACAACTTGAAGCACATTAATTATTACACATCTATTAAATCTATACTCCATGTTCATTACTATAAATATAATTTACATTCCACATTCATTATTATACATATAAACTGCACTACTTATTCATTACTATACACACCACCTGCACTACCAATTCGTTATTATACGTATAATTTACACTCCCCATTCTATTCTATACGAATAATCTACACATAATCTACTCTACGTTCAATATTAGACAAATATTCTACACATAAATTAGTATACATATAATGTACACTCCCCTTTCACTATTATACTTATAATCTACACCTTACATTTATTGATATACGCATAATCTACACTTCCCGTTCATTATTATTCATATACTTTACACTCCACATTCATTATTATACACATACTCTAGACAACGCATTCCGTATAATAATGAATGTGGAGTGTAGATTATATGTATAACCAGCATTCTGGGAGTACTGCTAATGCAATACATGTCCCCTACAGGCCCCAACAATTTTTGGCATCTCCAAAGTTCAAGGGCCATAAGTCTGTTAAAAATGAGTAAATCGCCATGAAAGTTAATTTTGATCTGTAACAGTACGTGACAAAGTGATATACAAAATTTCAAGGGTTATACCTCTGTAAAACAAATGGGTAAATCACCATAAAAGTCAAACGTGATCTGTAATAGTACATGATAAAGCCATACACAACATTTCAGCTCAACATATTGAGACATTGCAAAAACAAAGTCCGTACAAATAATTTTCGTTTCGCCAAAAAATTCAAGGCGTATATCTCTGTCAAAAATAGGTAAATCGTAATGAAAGTCGACTTGATCTGTAAAGCTATACCAAAATTTCAGCTGAATATGTTGAGGCATTGCAGAAACAAAAGTCCGAAAAACTAATTTTCGCATCTCCTACGTTCAAGGGTAATAACTCTGTCAAAAATTAGTAAATCTTTGTGAAAGTCAAACTTGATTTAAAATGCTATGTGATAAAGCTATATAGAAAATTTCAGCTCAATATATTTAAGCATTGCAAAAACAAAGTCCGGCAAACACATTTCCGTATCTCCTAAATTCAAGGGCCATATCATTGTCAAAAAATAGGTAAATCGTCAAGAAAGTCAAACTTGATCTGTAATGGTACATTATACAGCTATATGTAAAATTTTAGCTCAGTATCTTTAAGCATTGGGACCGGCCTCGGTGGCGTTGTGGTTAGGCCACCGGTCTACAGGCTGGTAGGTACTGGGTTCGGATCCCAGTCGAGGCATGGGATTTTTAATCCAGATACCGACTCCAAACCCTGAGTGAGTGCTCCGCAAGGCTCAGTGAGTAGGTGTAAACCACTATCACCGACCAGTGATCCATAACTGGTTCAACAAAGGCCATGGTTTGTGCTATCCTGCCTGTGGGAAGCGCAAATAAAAGATCCCTTGCTGCTACTCGGAAGAGTAGCCCATGTGGTGGCGACAGCGGTTTCCTCTCAAAATCTGTGTGGTCCTTAACCATATGTCTGAAGCCATATAACCGTAAAATATTGTGTTGAATGCGTCGTTAAATAAAACATTTCTTTCTTTCTTTAGGCACTGGGGGAAAAAGAAGTCCGGGGAAACAAATTTCCGGATCCCCTATGTTCAAGGGCCATAATCCGGTCAAAATGTGTAAATCGTCATGCAAGTCAATCTTGATATGTAATGGTATATGGTAAAATTATATACCAAATTTCAGCTCAATATCTCGAGGCATAGTGAAAAAAAAAACACATCCAGAAAACTGTATGTGGGACATACAGACAGGCGGACAGACAGAAGGACGTAGATGAAACCTATAACCCCCTCCGGTTGGACCGATAGGGGACTAATAATGAATGTGGATTATATTCATTGAATAGCACTTGAATTATTATCAATCCAAAGTTCTTTAAAGAGACAATTAATGTATTCAGTATTTAACCATAGTAGTGGATAGTGCATATTACATGTATAATAATAACTAGGGTAGTGCAAATAATTCAAGGTCGAGTGCGTATTATACGTATAATGATAACTGAGGGAGTGCAAATAATATGTATAATAATGACTGGGGAGTGCATATTCTTGGGGAGTGTAAATTAAATGCTACACCAGTACCGGGAGGCAAACCCAGTACCTCCCAGCATAAAGACCGATAAAGACCACTACACCGCCAAACCTGGTAAAAATACATACACGGCTGATTCCCGCTCGCTGAACAAAGAAACGTAACTCTATTGGCCTTCGTTAGAATTATCAAGTACAGATCCTCAAGTAAACTATACGTGTTTTTATGTACATATTAGTCAGGTGTTCTTGCCTTATTCAGTTTTATGTGTACAAAAATAGTTCTAAGGTAAAACGTAACAAGAACATGGAAACACATGTACTTCTAATTTTCCAGCTGTTCGGCTGTGTACTTCAAATTTTTCAGCTGCTCGGGTGTGTTACTTCAAATTTTCCAGCTGTTCGGCTGTCTGAATTACTACCTGTTAAACTCGGAATGTAAAAACAATGTTTTTAAAACACCAGAAAATCCCAAATTCTCGAATTCAATAGAAACCACCATTTAGCTTTCAGCAAGTATGTATTGGAACTACAATGCTTATCCATTCAACTGATTGTGGTATTTTTCTCATTCCAGTCAGCGCACCACAGTTGGTCAAAGGCCGCTGTGTATGATTTTCTGTCTGTGGGAAAGTTCATATAAAAGATCCCTTACTGCATTAGGAAAAATATATTCGGTGTATACTCTAATGACTACGTGTCAGAATTACCACAATTTTAACATCCAATAACCGATCATTAAAATCTATTGGCGTTGTTAAACAAAACAAACTATAACTTTCAACTTTTACAGTGTTTAATGGGATTATCATAAGATTACTTCAATTGTTTAACCACACCACTACAGCACATTGATTTGTTAATCATCGGCTATTGGATATGATATTTGGTAGTTTTAAAAAGGAAACCCGCTACATTTTTCCATTAGTAGCACTTTCCGACAGACAGGATGGCACATACCACAACCTTTGATTTACCAGTTCTGGTTGGAACGGCAAATACCGTAATCATCGATGGCGATCGATCGTAGACTGACCGCGCAGCAGGCGAGCGCTTTAACCGCCCCACTTCAAATGTTACAATATTGCTTACTAACAGAGACTTTTTAACGAATGCAATTATATATTAAATATTTATTGCCCATATGTTTAAAAATATCCAAAAGCTAAAGCTCGTGACAATTGAAAATTATTTCACTCGGGACATAATCATGATACGAAATGGAAGCTCGTTTAATATCCTATAAATATATGTATATGTAAATGTATATATTTTGCATAGAGAAGTAGAGACTGTATATTAAATTGATTCTTGTCGTTCTGTTATTTATCCTCTTTGATTTATGCACACATATACACACATCATACATGCATACATATATAATAATACACCGCAATAAAACCTATCAAAATAAACGTTAGTTTGTTCTTGCGCTAGAGTGTCCATTATAAATATTGGTTTCTAGGTCAGTATAAAAAGGGAAAATCAGCATAAACTGCAATCGAAATTTAGCTTTGTTCAGTAAATGTATTTAATTGATTATTCTGCCTATAGATTAGAACAATAGCGAAATAATAATTATAATTGGCGAAACGAACTCCCACAAGAAAGTGTCTTAGACTTTGAAAGATTATATATAATAATATCCGAAAGTCATAAAAAAATAACAACAAAAAACAACAAAAGACAACAAAAAACTCCACAAAAGAAACAAAAAAAACAACAACTAAAACAACAAAAAACCACTAACATCAGATAAAAGAAAAGAAAAAAGACGGAAATCAAACCCCGTATTACTCATTAAACCATTAAATGTAGAAAAAATGTTGTGTCGACAATATAGCAGATTACAGATGTGTCCAAGTATAATTAGCGTGGTTTTATTTTCAGATACGGTTGCTTTAATTTAAAACTGATGGGTTTTTTTTAAAGGTACTCGCCAAAATGTCAAAGCAATCAACGTATTGTTAACGGTCTGTTAACGGACTGTTAATAAACCTTCACGTTAGTCAACAGCTTTGAATATAGCGAGCATTGCTATATTTAGAACCTAAACCAAAATCATTAATTACCTCCGAAAGAACGTTTTAGAGAAAAGAAAAAAAGAAAATAGAAAAAGAAACACAAATGTGCACACAAAACGTACAAAAAAGTGGATAAATATATATACTCAGAATGATGGACTGTAATTAATAACAACAACAACGAACAACGCCCCCCCCCCCCCAAAAAAAAAAAAAAAACAACCCCAAAAACCCCCACCTACACCCAAAAAACAAAAACACACTACCCCCAACCCCCCCAAAGAAACAAGAAGAAGAACAACACCCCCCCACAAAAAAAAAAAAAATCCACACACACACCTACCCCTCCACACACCCATACATACACACACACACGCACACACACACACACACATACACCACCCACACACAAACCATACACACACCCACACACACGCACGCACACCCACCCACCACACACACACACACACCCACCCACACGCACACACACCCACACACACACGCACACACACACACACACACACACACACACACCAGGAACATCCTAAATTAATATTTTCCGGGTAGGTATAATCAGCTTTTTATAAAAAAAAATTAATGTGCTAATTAATTTTTAGGACTTAATAAAATTGTACAATATAAGGATTAGCCTAGAGACAGAAGTAACGTCGACCTTTCAAAAATATACATGCTAATCTTCTATACGAAAACGCAGAAACGCAGTTCAAAATAATGTATTAAAATTCCACATCTGTACTATCTAGGGGTGGGACGTATCCCAGTGGTAAAGCGTTCGCTTAATGCGCGGTCGGTCTGGGATCGACCACCGTCGGTGGACCCAATGCCGCTATTTCTCGTCACAGTCAGTGCACCACGACTGGTATATCAAAGGACATGGCATGTGTTATCCTGTCTGTAGGAATGAATGAATGAATGAATGTTTAACGACACTCCAGAACAAAAATACACATCGGCTATTGGGTGTCACAAACGGTAAGTATAGGAAAATATCACTTATATGTAATTATGTAAAATAACAGTGAAAGAATCTGTAGAATGGTGCATATAAAAAGATCCCTTGCTACTAATGGAAAAATGTAGCGGGTTTCTTCTCTATGACTGTGTCAAAAGGACCATATGTTTGACATCCAATAGCCGATGATTAATAAATCAATGTGCTCTGGTGGTGTCGTTAAACAAAACACATTTTCTTGTGCTATCTACATCATTAAAGTGGTTAACAAAACAACACTTGTGGAAAAAAGGGAGCAATATTAAATACTTGCGAGATTCAGTATAGCATGTTAGGTATCTGACGATATAACCTATGTTGAAGTTTGTTTTGTTTAACGACACCACTAGAGTACATTGATTTATTAATCATCGGCTATTGGATGTCAAATATTTTATAATTTTGGACATAGTCTGAGAGAGGAAACCCGTTACAGTTGTTCATTAGTAATAAGGAATCCTTTATATGCACTGTCCCTCAGACAGGATAGCCTTTGATATACCAGTCGTGGTGCACTGGTTACAACGAGATATAGCCTAATGGGACCAACGACGGGGCGCAGTCCCAAACTAACCGCCCGCGAATCAGGCGGACGCAAACCCTATGTTGATCTTGTATGTACGTTTTCATGTTTTTGTAGTGGTTTTTTTTTTTAATATTGTGCATATTGTTAACAAAAAAAAGAAAAAAAAAAAGAAGAAAAATGGAAAAAAAGAAAGAAAGAAATGTTTTAGTTAACGACGCACTCAACACATTTTATTTACGGTTATATGGCGTCAGACATATGGTTAAGGACCACACAGATATTGAGAGAGGAAACCCGCTGCCGCCACTTCATGGGCTATTCTTTTCGATTAGCAGCAAGGGATCTTTCATATGCACCATCCCACAAACAGGGTAGTACATACCACGGCCTTTGATATACCAGTCGTGGTGCACTGGCTGGAATGAGAAATAGCCCACCGACGGGGATCGATCCCACACCGACCGCGCATCGACCGAGGGAATCAAGAACAATCACCAAAATGGAAGAAACCCCCCCCCAAAACACACAACAACAACAACAAAACCAGGGCCCCGTTCCACGAAGCGATCTTAGCCCTAAGATCAACTTAAGTGCATAGGTTAGCTATGCGATTAAAGTGATCTTAGAGCTAACATCGCTTCGAAGAACGAAGCCCAGGACTTGAGAACTGTAGGATGTGCTCATGACGGGTGCCACCAACTGGGCAGGGCATTTTCTATCGTGCATGGTTTATACTTTACAAATATTTAGAAATTTTATAATTTTCCTGATATTTTTGTAGACATTTGGGGAAAACAGCAAACCAAGTTATGTTGTGGTCGTATTTAAAAATAAAACCCGGAAGATAATCATTTCTTTCCTTTAAGTTAATGTTCATTTTTATTACTTTTGTATCAAAAGGGGAATAATTTATAATAACCTCACTGCACTGTTTCATTAGTGTGTATAGGATTAGGTTTAAAGCATCGAACATACAATTACGGCAACTGAGTATAACATTAAACAAGGTTTTCTTTAATAAATAGTGCATTTAGATTAAAGTTTAAAATTTATTTTGTTGAACAACATCACTGGAGATGATTGGTTGTTTAATCATAGGCTATTAGATGTCAAATAGTTGATACTTCTAATATCGTGTAAAATTTTCTTTTCATATTTCCGGCGTATTTTAATAACTGAACAGCAGAAGCTACACTGTGAGTTGTAGGTTGTTATTTATAACTCCGACATGTAACAAGGGGCCGGACGTAACCCAGTGGTAAAGCGCTCGCTTGATGCGCTGTCGGTTTAGGATCGATCCCTGTAGGCGGCCCCATTGGGCTATTTCTCGTTCCAGCCAGTGCTTCACAACTGGTGTAACAAAGTAAAGTTTGTTTTATTTAACGACGCCACCAGAGCACATTGATTTTTGATCTTATCATCGGCTATTGGACGTCAAACATATGGTCATTCTGACACTGGTTTTTAGAGGGGAAACCCGCTGTCGCCACATAGGGTACTCTTTTACGACAGGCAACAAGGGATCTTTTATTTGCACTTCCCACAGGCAGGATAGCACAAACCATGGCCTTTGTTGAACCAGTTATGGACCACTGGTCGGTGCAAGTGGTTTACACCTACCCATTGAGCCTTGCGGAGCACTCTCTCAGGGTTTGCAGTCGGTATCTGGATTAAAAATCCCGTGCCTCAACTGGGATCCGAACCAAGTACCTACTAGCCTGTAGACCGATGACCTAACCACGACGCCACCCAATGGTGTAACAAAGACCATGGTATGTAAAATCCTGTCTGTGGGATGGTGCATATAAAAGATCCCTTGCTGCTAATCGAAAAGAATAGCCCATGAAGTGGGCGTATAACGCCATATAACCGTAAATAAAATATGTTGAGTGCGTCGTTAAATAAAACATGGCCTTCCTTCCTTCCTTCCTTCCTTCCTTCCTTCCTTCCTTCCTTCCTTCCAACATGTAACACTAATTTATGACTACGAAATAAAACTCTTGGTCACTCGGATCTGCCAGTAGAGTTTTTGGACTCTTCAAAGCGTTTGAATAGAACCTGTTCTCTCAGAGTCTGCAGTTCGTGGGTAAGGGACTCTCAAGCCAAACAAAATAAACTTCTGGTCTCTGGTCAGCGCGCGCATCGATAATATATATATATATATATATATATATATATATATATATATATATATATATATATATATATATATATATATATATATATATATATATATATATACAGTGAAACCTCTCAAAACCGGAACCTGTGTAAACAGACTTCCCCCAAACCGGACATTTTTCATGGTCCTTTTTTAAAAATCGATACAGAACTTGACCTCTCTTAACAGAACAACGAGGCCACTCGCATGGACACATAGATCGGACTTTAAACTTTTAGACCTTCGTTTAAAATTTTATGTCGAAATAACCCTTTTTTAAAATATATTATTAAATAGTCCGATCCTCTCTTCTTTCTCTTATTTATTTTTGGACTGTCCTTCAAAAATGCTCCAAATTATATAAATATTCGGCCGAGCAGTCAATTCATTTTATTTTTGGCTTGTAATTTTTTTTTTTTAATCCTAATAATTTCCTTTTACTAATTGCTAATTTCAAAATTCTGTCCCAGAGCAAGTCACTGGCTATCCAGAGACAGGCCCCGGGACGGACATGCTGGAAACTCTAGTGGTATATGAGCATGTAAAAATTATTCGCACTCGCACTCTTAACAGAATACATCTTAATGCAGGATATTTTACTTGGTTCCGAGGGTGTCCGTTTTAGAGGGGTTTCACTGTATATTTTTTAATTTCCCGCGGTATAACGTCGATTTTTACAGGTCTTTTCTTGCTATGACGTAAAACCTCATTTGGAGCTAAATGCCATCGTGCATGAACTAGGACGTGCATTCTGATTTTATTTTAAATATGCCCCTTATTTCGGTATCAAATATACCCCCATTTTCAGTGCAATCCATGCTTTAAAAAAAAAAAAGAAAAAAAAAAGGCGCATCACCGCATCAATTCTGGATGGTTTTTGTTTTGTTTGTTTGTTGTTTTTTGTGTGTTTTTTTTTTTTTGGGGGGGGGGGGGGGGGGGGGGGGGCTTATTTATATATTAAAAACGTGTATCCGTGTAGAGATATATATTCATATAGAGATATATAGCTGTCATGGCGTATCCGCTAAAACGTCCTGCTATACCTGAGGCAACCATTTAAACGCATTGTGTCTTTGATTGCTCGTAACATAGTATTACTGCGACAGGCCTCGGTGGCGTCGTGGTTAGGCTATCGGTCTACAGGTTGATAGGTACTGGGTTCGGATCCCAGTCGAGGCATGGGACTTTTAATCCAGATACCGACTCCAAACCCTGAGTGAGTGCTCCGCGAGGCTCAATGGGTAGGTGTAAACCACTTGCACCGACCAGCGATCCATAACTGGTTCAACAAAGGCCATGGTTTGTGATATATTGCCTTTGGGAAGCGCAAATAAAAGATCCCTTGCTGCCTGTCGTAAAAAGAGTAGCCTATGTGGCGATAGCAGATTTCCTCTAAAAAAAACGTAACAGAATGACCATATGTTTGACGTCCCTTAACCGATGATAAGATAAAAAAATCAATGTGCTCTAGTGGCGTCGTTAAATAAAACAAACTTTTTTTTTTTTAGTATTATTGCCTTGTCAAGTCACCTTGCCTTGTCAAGTAGAGACGTCAGATTACCAATTAACTATTTCTTAAGGTACATGCAAAAATAAACATATCAACTGCATTGTTAAAAATCTGAAATTGTAGCGCTGTGACACTTCTGACGTATAGATTTTCAGAAAAGTGTCCAATGATGTATTTTCGTGTGACTTTCTGGATCTGGTGCACTCTAAACATAAAATGACAGTCTCTATGAAACTGTTGTTTCTACAGTGCATCCTCCAGTAATGTACACCATATACGGCAAATATATTAAAGAGAAAAACCCTTAAATACTAAGGCCATATTCTTTTACCTAGACTCTAGTTTTAACCCGTAAAAATGGACACTAAGTTTGGTTAATTTACAAATATTTAACAAATTTGGATACATCAGAGTGAAACAAGAATCTAAGACGTTGAAATACCCTTAAAAATAGACTAAAATGCGACTCCATAATCGTTACTTCTCAAACGCACGTGCGTTTTTAAAAATATGGAAAATAAAAAAATCAATTTTTTGGTATTAGAAACACCAGGATGACCAGAAACACTTCCGTTATCTAAAGAATAAAAAGTAAAGATTGATTTCAGTGATCATAAACGGCTCTAATAGTGAAACAGTGTTTTGTGACGGTACATGCTCTTAATTTCTTTTCGCCTGTGGCGATATTAATTGTTTTAGAAGGCCGTGTGCAGTTCCAAATGCACTTAGCCCATGTGGGCAACTTGTTACGTGATACCTTTGCGCGACGGTCGTCTAATACACACCCAGCGCAGGTGTGGAGGCCATGTGGCTAGTAGTTACGTAATATCTCCGGTAGTGCTGTTTATGGCCAGGGGATTGCTCGCGGAATGGCGACAGCCAGTCTGACGATCAGCGAAAAATATGCCGGCGTGGTGGTTGTGGAAAATCCACATGATACGTGAGGTACCGCCTTGTACCCCCAGGCGATATTCGCTGTCTCTGAGAGTTTTGAATAAATAGCTAGGATTTTAGATATATCGAGGAGAAACATTTGGAAGTATCCAGGGGCACGGACGTCGTCCACTGAACGATATATATTAGTTCAGACGGGACTTTGGTAAATATATATTTTCTGCTCTGTGTATAACCTTGATGTGATTGATGTGACTTTAAATATTTTAATACTGTATTATACCAATATTATTTAGACGGTGCTGCCGGTCATCTGACGCAGTAATCTGTAGGCTCACTGTCCTAAATAATTATATAAGACTTATCCAGTCATCCTAGAGGACCTAGGTAAACTGTAGGTTATTGTCTTTATTGTGATAGGTACCAGTATTAAGTCTGTATTACAAGGTTATTGAATGAATAGTAAGGGTTAATTAAAAATTAACCAGTTAGGAATAGAGTTGTATTCCTTTATTAATTAAGTTCCCCTGGAAGCGTTTCTCAATTATCACACGTGTGGGTGTTGTGTCACGGTGAAGTGATTAGCTTATTGTGTAAACTAGACACCTAGAGATTAACTAATTAAGTGATCAGTTCTGGGTTGTTATTATTTGTTGTTGTTAATTAACTACTGCGGCAGTACATTTGTCAGCGTAGGTTAATACAGATTCCAAAGTGTATTGTGTTTTGTTGTGTTTTCTAGTGAACTAAACGTGCTATAATAATATATACTTTATATAAGATCGTATCTCTGATCATACCTAGAGACGAGCCACAGCGGGTATAACTGCCTGTTACAGAGAGATCTAATAGATATACAGTTAGGAGAGATATTTGGACAATCGTGTTTCATTCAGTTACGGGTATTATAGGATCCCCGTGACATGTTTAAAAACTAGGGTCTGTCCCTTTTGTACAAATACAATATGCACATCATATTAAAAAAAAACCCCTAATATACCTGAATATATTTACTGTAAGCTGTGTGTGAGTGTGTGTGTGTGTGTGTGTGTGTGTGTGTGTGTGTGTGTGTGTGTGTGTATACGCGCGCGCGTAACATATAAGCAAAATTGCCTCAAAGTTAAATGTTTGTTTTAATGACAGCATGCATATTTTGAGTATCTTATCCCCTTTTTTTAAAACAAAAGAGCTTCACTCATAGTCATTTACTGTGAAGATCTTACCAGGCACTTTACTAAAATGTCGTTATAAAAAGTAAATTTTCTGAGGAATTAAAACATCAACAGATCAATTTGAACTTTGACCGGATGTTATTTGGTATAGTGCTACCACCAACACTCTTCACCTTACAAAACAAGAAATCAAAGTTAATTACTTGACCAAAATAGGAGTCCCTTGATCCCCTTGGGACCCTACCTAAATCTGCGCCTGAGTTAGTGGGCTGGTTGAAGTATTGTTGCTGGATCAACACTCTGTTGATCAGTCTTGCAATAACAAGGTATAGTGCATTGCAGTCTGGAGTCAAATTAGTATGCATTATACTAAACATGAATCACAATGAAGCTTGTTAGGAAATGTTCATAAAAAAAAAATGCAAAAAAAATAATGCAAAAGCACAGAACAATGCTTGTATCAAAAAGTTAATTACTCTCCGTAGCGTGGGTTTTTAAAGTTCCAAAAGTATCCTCGAAGCAATCTAATTCCCTTGAGCGATATGAACGATCGCTGCCCGAAGGAATCGATTTTGTATCAGAATTGCATCACTTTATGAAAATATCTCTACATTCTCAATGACAGAAGCCCATTTTAGTTACGTACTGTAGGAGGATGACCGTTATATGTGTTTCAAAATAGATAAGTATTAAGCAAATACGTCACACATAATGGCTATTGTGAGAAATATGCTTCAAACGGAAATGATTAAAGGACAACTAAAACGTCAAGCTTCTGCTAAATGTATACTGACGCGCGATTGTACCCAGCGCTAACACGATTTGTACATCATTATAACAAAGAAAAGTGAAAAACAATAGAGATTAAAAAGAAAACTCCATGAAACAAAGGAGCATGATTTCTGTTTTTAGCAAATCGGTTTATAATGATACATCAGTTATTATACCAATGCCAGATGTACAGAATTTCCGGAGCTGCTACGAGAATTAAGGTCGGTCGTGATATTCGCAACGTGTTTCATAAATTCTGTAAGAAATAGATCCTATGCCTCCTACAATTATTAACATTCTAAGGCAATAACTGTAGGCCACTTTATTTCTTTCCGATTCGTAGTTTGTTTTTACTAACACTTCTTAAAGATGTATTATTATCCTTTTGAAAAGAAAGAAGTGTTTTATTTAACGACGCACTCAACACATTTTATTCTACGGTTATATGGCGTCAGACATATGGTTAAGGACCACACAGATTGTTTTAGAGGAAACCCGCTGTCGCCACATAGGCTACTCTTTTACGACAGGCAGCAAGGGATCTTTTATTTGCGCTTCCCACAGGCAGGATAGCACAAACCATGGCCTTTGTTGAACCAGTTATGGATCACTGGTCGGTGCAAGTGGTTTACACCTACCCATTGAGCCTTGCGGAGCACTCACTCAGGGTTTGGAGTTGGTATCTGGATTAAAAATTCCATGCCTCGACTGGGATCCGAACCCAGTACCTACCAGCCTGTAGACCGATGGCCTGCCACGACGCCACCGAGGCCGGTTATTATCCTTTTGAAGCACCTGCCCTGGCATTGGCCATGGGTCGTCACTCATACTGCGAAACCAAGTTGTGCCTGCCTGGACCTTGAATGGAAATGGGCATGTAAAATCATGTTCGTCCTGTTCTTTTGAAGCACCTTAAAGGGACATTCCTGCGTTTTCTGCCATTTTAAAAATGTTATCGACTAACAGAGACTTTTTAACGATTGTAATTACATATAAAATATATTTTTCTGCACACAATATTAGTGGCTGTATATTAAACGTGTCTCTGTTCGTTCTACTATTTGTACTAGGTTAAATTTCATTTTATTTCCTAAAATAATCCAGTTTGGGCTTATTACAGATATTAAGACGACCAGAAACACATTGAATATACAGACACTGATATTCTAAACAAGAAAATATATATTTAATATGTAAGTTTAATCGTAGAAATATTTTATTTTTCGGAAACATCTTACAAGTAAACTCAGGAATGTCCCTTTAACTGCTTCTGTTGAGCGATGAAGATCACTTATTAAAACCCATCATTGGACTCAACCCTTCACACTGTGAGAGGATCCCTGCTGCAGATAGGGAAAGCGAGTAATGGAATACCGTTTAACTTGCATCAAGTTATGATTATGTCGAAGTTTGACGTGGACTACATGGTTTTGGTTAGATGCCAGTACACTATATGCATACAGGTGACAAAAAGATTTATAGTGAAAAAAAAGAGAGAAAAAAAGAGGAAATATGAAATAGCTATTGTTTTTTATTTGTATCAAACAGCAGTAATAGCATGCCGATCCCCGTCGATAGGTCCATTAGGCCAGTACACCCTATAGGATGGTGAATATAAAATATCCATTGCTACAAATAGAACAATGTAGCGGGTTTCTTCTCAAAAACTATTTGTGAAAATTACCAAATGTTTGACATCTAATAGCGCATGATTAATAAATCAATGTGATTTAGTGGTGTCGCTAAACCAAAATTAAACCCCAATAAAAAAATATAAAAAACTTTAAATATGTAATAGTAGTCGTTAGAAAGGATCTACTAGCTGATATCATTTCAAAATAGCAGCAAAGTTTTAACTTTAAGTAACAGTGCATCATATGCTTACAGCTGACAACATATTTTATAGTCAGGAAAGAAAACAAAATTATAAATTGTTGTCGCAATACATTGATTCATGTGTCTGTCTGTTTGTTTGACATTATGTCTGTCTGTCTGTGTCAACAAAATACGAGATAATTAATTATGTTTAACTGCAGGACACCAAGAAGTAAAAATCTGATCAGAGAATAGGAGAAACAAAACAATTATTTATTATAGTTATTAACACATTTTCTGCGCCACAACGTAATGCAAAAAACACTTTATTTACCAACAACCTGTTTTAATGAGAACTACAGACACGTTATTTCTTTATTTACTAAGTTTTTGTTGTTTTATAATTCTTTATAAACAAACCTAACTCTATCCAGTTGAGGATATGAGTGATTAATTGAGACAGGTGGCATTCTCTTTACACCGTAGCTGTAAGGTGCATCTGAAGTAATCAGAAAAGTGCATCGAAAAAACTTTTCTTTTTTTAAATTCCTGTTTTTATTTTATATTTGGAAGA